>NW_020954702.1:1248114-1310565 GCF_900497805.2 Vombatus ursinus
TGTTTCTTTCTGGCTGCTTGTAATAGTTTCTCCTTGACCTGGGAACTCTGAAATTTGGCTACAATATTCCTAAGAGTTTTCCTTTGGGGATCTCTTTCAGGAGGAGATCAGTGGATTCTTTCAATTTCTATTTTGCCCTCTGGTTCTAAAATATCAGGGCAATTTTCCTTGATCATTTCTTGAAAGACGATGTCTAGGCTCTTTTTTTGATCATGGCTTTCAGATAGTCCAATAATTTTTAAATTCTCTCTCCTGGATCTATTTTCCAGGTCAGTTGTTTTTCCAATGAGATATTTCACATTGTTTTCTAATGTTTCATTCTTTTGAATTTGTTTTACAGTGTCTTGATTTCTCATAAAGTAACTAGCTTCCAATTGCTCTATTCTAATTTTTAAGGAAGTATTTTCTTCAGTAATCTTTTGGACTTCCTTTTCCATTTGGCCAATTTTGCTTCTTAGGGCATTCTCCTCCTCAATGGCTTCTTGGACCTCTTTAGCCATTTGGCCTAGTCTGTTTTTTAAGGTGTTATTTTCTTCAGTATTTTTTTGGGTCTCTTTTAGCAAGCTGTTAACTTGCTTTTCATGATGTTCTTGCATCACTCTCATTTCTCTTCCCAGTTTTTCCTCTACTTCTCTTACTTGCATCTCAAAATCCCTTTTGAGCTCCTCCAAGGCCTGGGACTGATTCATATTTTTCTTGGAAGTTTTGGATGTAGGAGCTTTGACTTTGTTTTCTTCTTCTGGTTGTATGTTTTGATCTTCTTTGTCACCAAAGTAAGGTAATATAGTCTGACTCTTTTTGCGCTGCTTGTTCATGATCCCAACCAATTACTTGAGTTTTAAACTCTTTGTTAAGATAAGAGTCTGTTTCCAATGTGGAGAATGTACTGTCCCAAGCTTTGGGGGTTTGTACAGCTGTTTTCAGAGATACTTCTAGGGACCTGAAAAGTGTCAGTTCTTCCAAGGTGGTATGATAAGGGGCGAGGTGTTTCCTCTCCACAGCCACAAGCTCCACCACGCCAGCACTCCTCCTCGTCCCAGGAGTGCCCCTCAGAACTGTGATGCAGATCCAAGCACAGGTAAAGCAAGAGATTCCTGCCTCAGCCCTGGCAAAGAGATCCTTGCAATCCCCCTCTGATCAACCACTCAATTCCCCCTCAGTCTGTGGGCCAGAAGCTCAGAAGCCAGCTGCTGCCCTTGGGGTGGCTGAGATCTAGCTTCTTCTCTCACTGCAGGAACAGACTTTTCCCACTGACCTTCTAAGTTGTCTTTTCCGTTCATGGGTTGAGAAGTCTGGAAACTGCCACAGTTGCCCGTGATTCAGTTCTCTGAGGCCTGCTCCAGGGTCACTGCGGCCTGTGCACCCACGCCAAACTGCGCTCATCTCCCACCCAGCGAGATATACCTTTGCAATCAGCCATCTAGGTTACCTTGGGCTGGAAATGTGTTTTACTCTGTTTTTTTGTGGGTTCTGCTGCTTTAGAATTTGTTTAGAGCCATTTTTTGTAGATATTTGGAGGGGTTTGGGGGAGAGCTCTAGCAAGCACTGCTTTCCCTCTGCCATCTTGGCTCCGCCCCCTCCGACTCCTTTCATTTTTTAATACTAGCAATTTTGTTTTCTTCTTTTCTTTTTTAAATCAAATTAACCAATGGTTTATCTATCTTATCTTTTTTTTCATAAAACCAGATTTTAGCTTTATTTATTAGCTCAATAGTTTTCCTATTTTCAAATTTATTAATCTCTCCTTTGATTTTTTTAGGATTTCCAATTTAGTTCTCAATTGGGGATTTTTAATTCTTTCCTTTTTCTAGTTTTTTCTTTAGTTGTGTGCCCAATTCATTGATCTACTTTTTTCCCTCCATTTTATTGATGTAAGCAATTAGAGATGTAATTTTTTACCTAAGTACTGCTTTGGTTGAATCCCATAAATTTTGGTATTTAGTCTCATCATTGTCATTCTCTTTAATGAAATTGTCAATTGTTTTGATAATTTGTTCTTTTATCCACTTATACTTTTATACTATTCTTGAATTTCATTTACTTTCTTAGCTTTCTGTTTGTTTATTTTTTGGTTAGATGTATCTAGTTCTGAGAGGGGAAAGTTGAAGTCTCCCACTAGAATAGTTTCATTATCTATTTCCTCCTGTAACTAATTCAACTTCTTTAGAAATTTAAATGCTGTACCATTTGGTGCATATATGTTTAGTATTGATATGATTTCATTGTCTATGGTACCTTTCAGCAAGATATAGTTTCCTTCCTAATCTCTTTTAATTAGAACCACCCTTGTTTGTGCTTTGTCTGAGATCATGATTTCTTCCCCTTTCTTTCAGTTTTCTTTCTTCAGCTGAAGCATAATAAATTCTGCTTCAGCCCCTTACCTTTACCTGGTTTGTATCTCTCTGCTCCAAATGTGTTTCTCATAAACAACATATTGTAGGATTTTGGTTTTTAATACATTCTATTATCCTCTTCCATTTGATGGGTGAGTTCATCCCATTCATATTTATAGTTATTATAACTGTGTATTTCCCTCCATGCTATTTTTCACTTCTTTATCTTTTTCTCTTTCTCTTACTCCCTACCCTTTCCCTCTTCACAAGTGTTTTGCTTCTGATCACCACCTTCCCCAATCTACTGTCCCTTTTATCAGTCCCTCATCCCCCTTCTATTTTCCCTGTCCCTTTTTACTTCCTTATATTTTAAGATAGATTTCTTTATCCAATGGAGTGTGTATTTTATTTCCTCTTTGAGACAATTTTGATGACAGTAAGGTTTAAGCTTTGTGCACCCCCAACCCCATCTTCTTCTCTATTATAATAAATCTTCCATGCCTCTTTTATATGGGATAATTTACCCCCGTTCAATCTCTGCCCCCTCTTCTTCCAGTGCAATTTTCTTCCTCACCTCTTTATTTTGTTTTTTTGGAGTATCATACCATCAAAATCACCTTATATCCACACCCTCTATCTACACATACTCCTTCTAATTGCTCTTATAGTAATTAGGTTCTTAAGAGTTTAGATACTATCTTGCCATATAGAAATATAAACAATTTAACCTTATGAATTTCTTATGTTTTCTCTTTCTTGTTTCCTTTTTTACCTTTTTATGTTTCCCTTGTGTCTTGTATTTGGAAGTCAGGTTTTGTATTCAGCTCTGGTCTTTTCATTAGGAATACTTGAAAGTCCTCATTCCAACATTCATTGAATGTTTTGTTTTTTTTTTTCCCTCTGAAAGATTATATTCATTTCTTTTCTCTGTAGGTGATTCTTGGTTGTAGTCCTAACTCTTTTGCCTTCTGGTATATCATATTCTAAGCCCTGTGGTTCTTTAATGTGGAAGTTTCCAAATCCTGTGTAATGCTGACTGTAGCTACACAATATTTGAATTAATTTCTTTTTTGGATGCTTGCAGTACTTATTCCTTGATCTGTGAGCTCTGGAATTTGACTATGACATTCCTAGAAGCTTTAATTTTGGGATCTCTTTTCGGTGGTGATTGGTGGATTCTTTCAATTTCTATTCTACCCTCCGGTTCTAATATATCATGGTAGTTTTCTTTGATAATTTCTTGAAGCATGTTGTCCAGGATTTTTCTTTTTTGATCATGACTTTCAGGTAGTCCAATAATTCTTATATTGTCTCTCCTGAATCTATTTTCTAGGTCAGTTGTTTTTCCAATAATAAATTTCACATTTTCTTCTTTTTTTTTGCTTTTTTTATTTTGTTTTATTGTATTTTGATGTCTCATAGAGTCATTAACTTCCACTTGCTGAATTCAAATTTTTAAGAAATTATCTTCTTCAGTGGGCTTTTGTGCTTCCTTTTCCATTTGATTAATTCTGTTTTTTAGGGAGTTATTTCTTTGGTAAATTTTTATATCTATTCCCATGCTATTGATTCTTTTTTTCATTATTCTCTTGCATTACTCTCATTTATGATTACTCTAATTTATTCATTTCTTTTCCCAATTTTTCTTCTATTTCTCTAATTTGCTCTTTAAAGTCCTTTTTAAGCTCTTCCAGGAATTCTTTTTGGGTCTAAGACCAAATTACATTTTTCTTTGAGGCTTCACATGTAGCCACTTTGACACTATTGTCCTTATCTAAGTAAGTTTATGCCTTGGCCCTCCCTGTCACCATAGTAACTTTCTATAGTCAAGTTCTTTTTTGTTTGTTTGTTTGTTTGTTTGTTCTTTTGCTCATTTTTTTCTGTCTTTTCTTTTTCTGTCTTTTTTTCTGTCTTTTTTGTGACTTGGTGTTTTTATGTGAGAGTCTTGCTCTGTCCCAGGCTTTTTGTGCTGGGGCTCATTATCTTACTGCAGGCTTTCATGGGCTTCAGGGCTTAGCTGCTTGCTTTCCTTAGAGGGTAGATTACCCTTATGGTTTGTATTGGAGGGGTGCCCTTCCTGTTGGCCTCTCCTGAGTGTGAGGGTCAGCTGCTGGCCTCCCCCAGAGGTGCAGCCCTGCTACTGGGTTGCTATGGAACAGGGTCTCTCTACTGGCAGACCCCAGGGGCAAGATCTTGCTGTTGGCCAGACCTGGGGCAGGGCTTCACTATTGGTCAGTAATGGGGCCTTGCTGTGCTGCCCAGACTGCTCACTTGCCTAGTGGGATGCTGGTTTTCAGGAGTGTGGGACCTCCCTGGTGGATTGCCCCAAGCTTAGAGCCTTGCTGCAGGTCCCCTGCTGTGAGGTTGACTGTTGCTACTGCTGTTAGACCTCCATCCCCTACCATCCCAGTGAGACAGAGCTCTCCTGCTGTGCTGGTAAGCTGCTTACCTGCTCCGAGGTCAATTCTGAAGTGGTTTTCTAGTTGTGTGGAGGGGAATTTTGGAAAGCTTCAGAGGGTTTCTTCCTCATTCCTCCATCTTGGCACCAGAAGTCCTGCATTTCTTCTAAAAGATTCTTGCTCACAGTAGCAGAAGTAATGATCACCTGAATTAAATCCACCCATTCCCATTCATTTAAGATTACTGACACCCAAGACATCAATGTTTCATCTTTCCATCTCTTACTTGGTCCCATCCAGCTTACCTTGGTTCATAGATATTACATTTCAGATTCCTGTGAAATATTGATCTTCACAGCATTGGACTTTTCTTTCATCACCAGACACATCCACAGCTGAGTGTCCTTTCAGTTTTGGCCCAGCTGTTTCACTCTTTCTGGGGCTATGTATCCTTTGCTCTTCCCCAGTAATATGCTGGATACCTTCTTAGTTGAGGGGCTCATCTTTCAATGTCATATCTTTTAGCATTTTAAAACTGTCTATGTGTTTTGTTTTTTGTTTGGCAAAGATACTGGAGTGGTTTTTCACTTCCTTCTCCAGTGGATCACCTTTTGTCAGAATTCTCCACTATGACTTAGCCATTTTATGCAAGCCCCTCCACCAAGAAAAGGCAGTGATCCAGAAAATCGAAGAGTACAGCGAATAGCAAATGAACACATTTTCCTAAGCCAATAGCAAATAGAAATCATTTAAGTTATACAGGTAAGAATATACAAATTAATGCAAAGACTGAATAAGCTCTTCCACTGGGAGTGAGATATCTCAGGTCAACCATGAGAAAAGGAGTCCCAGATCTTGTTGCAGGGGAAATTCCCTGAAATCTCTATCGTATTAATCTGGGTATATGGCCGTGATCAAAGTGTAAGCTTCTAAGCATGTCAGCTTCTTCCCCGAGTCTTTCTCTCCATTTAGGGACCACTCCTTCAAGAGAATCTAGAATTGTATGTCTTTTCTCTTGAACTAAAAGCTTGAAGATGTAACTCTTTCCCTTAACCATAGTAATTGGTATGTACATATTTCTGAGGTGTGCATGGCACTTTAAAATCATGATGTATAGGACATTAAAACCCCACAAAGAAATTTGGAAGTTTTAACACATCCTTTATTGCCCGCAATGCAATAAAGTATTTAATAATGAGTTGTTGAAGATTAAAATGAATTGGAAACTAAACTACCTGGTCCAAAAGAATTATTGTGTCAAAGAATAAATCATCAAAAAAATGGAAAATTTCGTTAAAGATATTGACATCAATGATACTATATACCAAAATGTTGGAGGATGCACCTAAACGAGTCATTAGAGGAAAATTTATATCTCAAAATACTTTTGTCAACAAAAGAGAAAAGAACAGAAAAGTAAGTTGTGCATTCAAGAACAACAAAAACTAGAAAACCAATAAATTAAAAGAACCCAATTAAAAAACAAAATAAAAATCCTGAAAATCAAAGAGGAGATTAAGAAAATTTTATTATTTTAAAATTTAAAATTTTATTAATTTAAAATATTATTAAGTATTATTAAGTAAATATTAAGTATTAACTATATTAATATTAATATAAGTATTAAGTAAATATTATTAAGTAAACTTTTTAGAAATTTAAAATATTATTAAGTATTCATTAAGTATCAGAATTCATTGAATTTATAAACAAAGCTAGGAGTTTGAGGGTTTTGTTTTTGTTTTAGGAAAAGATCTCAATAACATTGCTGTGCAGTCATTTTTCAATCATGTCTGACTCTTCGTGACCCCATTTGGGGTTTTCTTGGCAAAGATACTGAAGTATTTTGCCAATTCCCTCTCCAGCACATTTTACAGATGAGGAAACTGAGGCAAATAGGGTTAAGTGACTTGTCTGGAGTCACACAGCTAGTAAATGTCTGAGACCAGATTTGGACTCAGGTCTTCCTTACTCCAAGTTCAGCATCCTATCAGCTGTGACATCTAATTGTCAATTAGCTAATTTCATTTTTTAAATTTTTTTTTATTTTAGGCAATTGGGGTTAAGTGACTGTCCCAGGGTCACACAGCTAATAAGTGTCAAGTGTTTGGTCTGAGGCCGGATTTGAACTCAGGTCCTCCTGACTTCAGGGCTGGTGCTCTATCCACTGTGCCACCTAACTGCCCCAGCTAATTTTATTTTTAAAACGAAAGAGGAAAACTAAAATGTCGGTATTAAAAAAATGAAAAGAGAGACATCACAGTGAAGAAATAAAAGATATTAGAAAACATTTTGCCCAATTACGTAGAAATAAAACCAACTTAAATGAAATAAGTGAGTTCATATTTTCAAAAATTATAAAATACTTAAATTCTTGTAACAACAAATGTAGAATTTAAAAAACTGAATCTCCAAAAAAATATTGATCAAGTCATAAGTAGACTCCAAAGTGAAAAAAAAAATCTTAAGAGTAGATGAAAATTATATAAAACATTTAAAGAAAAATTAATCCCAATGTTACTTACACCCCTGGGAAGATATTTATAAACTGATGCAGAGTAAAGTAAGAGGAACCAGAAAAACAATTTCTGTAGTAATAGCAATAAAACAAATCCTGACTATTCCCCAATAGATAAGTGTTCTAAGGATTTGAAGGAGCAGTTCTCAAAAGAAGAATCACTATTAACCATTTGAAAGAATGTAGATCTGCAAATCAAATAAAAATAAACCGGTTTCCCCTTATAATCAGCTAATTGGCAATGGAGACAAAAGATGGGAATACAAAAGAGGGATTGTGGGGAAGGGAGTACCTTGTTGGTGATGGTGCTACGAATCATTTACAACCATTTTGAAAAGTAATTTGGAATTAAATACATAGAGTATTAATGTCTATACCCTTTGATCCAGAGATTCCATTATCAGACATCTACCCCAAGAAAATCATGGGCTTTTTGTAGCCTCAAAAAACTGGAAACAAAGTAGATGCTGGTCAGTTAGGTCATGGCTAAACAAAGTGTTGTTCATGAATGTAATTTATGTTATTGTGCTATAAGAAACAACAAATGTGATAAATACAAGGAAGTATGGAAACACATAAACAAATTCAGAGTAAAACAGAGTCAGGAAAACATATATACGATTACAACTATGAAAATGGAAAGAACAACCACAAAATAATCAGAAGTAAATATTGCAAAATTACAAAAAAAAAAAGATGGCATCAAAAAAGAGATATAAGAAAGTACTCCTAATGCATTTCTTTCAGAGGTGAGAAGTACATGGCTGTAGAACTTTATATATTTTCAACATTTTTAGTGTATTTTTTGGTTTTACTCATTTTCCCTCTTCTTCCTCTTTTTTTCTCTTTAAAAATACTTGCTGTATGACATGGCTCTCAGAGAAGGTGGTAGGGGAGAAATACTAGGAGAAATGTTGGTGATATAACATAAAAAAATCATAAAATTTATTTTTAAAAAGAAAAAGAATAACTTTGAAAATTTTAGAACTCTGATCAATGCAGTGATCAACAGTGATTCCAGAGGAGTGTTAATGAGGCAGCAGACACAGAGTCCTGGACTTGAGATCAGGAAGATGAGTTCAAATTCAGACTCGGGCATTTATCAGCTGCATGATCCTGGGCAAGTCCCTTAACTTCTATCTACCTCAGTTTTCTCATCTGTAAAATGGAGATAATAATCACATCTCCTTCTCAGGATTGTTGTGAAGATAAAATGAGATTTTGTAAAGCACTTAGATCTCACTGAAGCTTATTCACTGTAGCAGCAGTCAATTGTTAACTGCAGCAATTCTTTTATTCTTCCTGATTTATTCTCTACTACATTCCCTTCAGCAGCTATTACAAAATTCTCTCATCTTCTCCAGACCTGCCTTTCCTTTTCCTCTTAGCAGATGACTGACCTCTTACTTTGATGAGAAAATCAAGGCCAGAATTTTTCTCCCCTACTGTGTACATTTATTCTTTCTTTATTTGCTCATTCTCCTTATAAAGTATAACATTATGCCCTTGATTCCAATGTCTTCTTCCAGAAGTACCTTTCCACTTCACCCTGTTTCTCCTTTTCTTATTAGCTTATTCCTTGCTGCCTATAAACATACCCATGGCTACTGCATCCTTTAAAAAAGTAACAAAACTTTTTCTTGATCTTGCTATCCCTACCCTATATTTCTCTCTATGGTGTATGTAAGAATGCTGGACTAAACTTCAGGAGAAACAGGTTCCAATCTCTCTCCAAACATTTAATAAAGTATTTAACTATAAGCAAGCCACTTAACATCTCTGGGAATTCATTTCCTCACTAGTAAAATAGGGTAATGATGAGCCTCCTAGTTGTTAATCTTCTGTAGGATCTGTAGCACATACCTCCTATGGCTGCTGTGAAAGGAAAATGAGATCATGTATGTAAAATACTTTGCAGACTAAATGCCTTATGTAAACGTCAACTACTATTATTATTTCACAACCTCCTAGAAAAATTCTCTGCTCCCATTACTTTGATTTTCTTATCTCCTTCTCTCTTTGCAGCCCCTCTTCACCAGTCTACATGTTTTTTTCTGAATCATGATCTATCTTCTGCTTCCTAAGGATCAAGTGTCCCCCAGAGCTGTGTCCTGAACCATTTTCTCTTATTCCTCTACTTGGCTTTTAAAGCCCTTGACAATCTCATTGCAACCTTCCTTTCCAGACTCATTATACTTTTTATTCCTTTTCATTTACTCTGTACTCCATCAAGGGACATCTAGGTAGTACAGTGGATAGAGGACAGGGCCTGGAGTCAGGAAGACCTGAATTCAAATCTGACCTCAGATATTTACTAGCTGTGTGACCCTGGGCAAGTCATTTAATCCTATTTCCCTCAGTTTCCTCATCTGTAAATGAGCTGGAGAAGGAAATGGCAGACCACTCCAGGATCTCTGCCAAGAAAACCCCAAATGGGGTCACGAAGAGTTGGACACAACTAAAACAACTAAATAACATACTTCAGCAAAGCTGGCCCTCTCTGTTCCTCACATACCATAACTTTTCTCTTCTCTCCATGCCTTTTGACCGGCGGTTGGCCATGCCTAGTATGTACTCCCTCATCAACACCATCTCATAGATTCCCTCACTTTACTTTCTCTATGAAGCTTTTTCTGATCTTCCCAACTGTTAGTGCCCTTCCTTTCTAGCTACCTTGTATTTATTTTTTCAATTTATTCTACGTATATTTATGTATGTATATGTTATCTACCCTCAATAGAATGGAAGCTCCTTGAGGAGAGGGAAGCCAGAGGTCTAGCAACTGGAGTCAATAGCAGAATCTATCATTTTTATCTTTGTACCCCTAGAGTCTAGCATAATCACTGGGACATAATGCTGTAGATGCTAAATCAATACTAAATTATTGATTGATTTCTGTATTCTCTTTCTAGGCTATCTCAGCATTTTCCATGAGTTCAATTACTGTCTTTCTATAGGTTGCTCTGAGATCTATATATCTAGCTCTAATCTCTTTTGAACTTCAATCCAGCTGGACATTTTCCCCCAGATGTTCTTTCGGCATCTCAAACTCAGCATGTACATAACACAACTCCTCTTTATCCTTTATCCCCCTCTGAAATACCCTATTTCCATTGAGGAGATAATAATCCTCCTATTCACAGTTTTGTAACCTAGAATATATTCTTGATTCTTTACTCTTTCTCACCCTTTATTTCCAAATAATTGCCAAGTCTTAGTGTTTCTACCTCCACAATATCCTCCCCCAAAGGCCAAATTCTTTCTACTTACTGGAGTACCACCCTAGTTTAGGATCTATCATATGTAATATTTTAAGAATCTCCTAAATGATGATCTCCAAGCTTCTAAACTCTCTTCTTTCCAATCCATCCTCCACACAGCTGCCAAAATTATACTCCTTATACATGAATTTTATGTACCACCCCCCTGCCAAAATCAATAACTCCCTTTTGCTTTTGGGATAAGATATAAACTTCTCAAACTGACTGTTAAACCCCTCTATAATTTGTCTCCAAGTACACTCTTTTCTCTCCATTCATTGTTAGAAGTAGAGAAGTTGGAATATTCCTTGCTCCCCATGGCTACTTCCAGCTTCTTTCCTTCTACCATTACTTGATAAGCTTTTCTTCTTCCATATAATCCATATCTACCATCCAATCAAAATCTTCTTAGCTGTTGTCTATAGACCTCTAGGACACTCCCCTTCCTTCCTCAAAGAGTTCAGTACCTGACTCACAATGCTTCTCTCACCTTTAAATCTCTCATCTTTTGAGGGAGTATTGTCTATCTATCTATAGATTGATACTCCCTCAAACAACCTAACCTCCTAATTCCTCAATCTACTCATGTCCACTGACCAACTTCCCACCTCCACTTCTGCCACACACAAAGATGCTCATACCTTTGATCTTGCCATCACCCACAAATGCTCTACCATCATGTTCATGAACTTTGAAATTCCTTTATCTCATCACAAATCTATTGGCTTTCCACCTCACCCTCTGTCTTCCAATACCAAACTCTGTTCTTTATCTATACCATGAGCTCCAATCCATTGACTCTTCATTTCTGTCCCAAGCCATTTACCCTGCACTAGCCACATTCTCCATCTCTCCCATCTTGACCCCTTGTTGAACCAGTTGAATTCTTTTCCATTCTCTTTCCTTGGGTCCCTTGCCCCTTTATCATATCATTGATTAGAACCTGCCTTGGACCACTCCTACTCTTCACTGCCTCTGCTAATATGTAGATGCTACTGAATGAAAGAAGAGAAAATCATGCAGCCATTCTGACTGCATGGTCTTTTCCTTATAAAAAAAAGAAAAAAAAAACCCTGGCTTTGTGGATAGTATTTGTGGAAAGTATTTTTCCCCTTTTAGTTACTGTTTGCTTTGTTCTAAAGGCACTTGCCCCTTTTATTTCTATCTATCTATATCTTTATAAATATAGATATATAAATTGATAATATTTTGTAGGTCAAATATTTGCAATTGCAGATGAACTAGATGAACTACAAATTTGTTACAATACCTCAACTGGGTCCTTGATGCTGCTAGGTAATCCTAAATCTCCCTTAATTAACTCAGTATCTCATTCACCACAGTGACTCTTCTAAACCCTTTTTTCCCTCCTTAAAACTTACATGCCCCTCCTAACCCTACCCTTTTAGCTTAGAAACTTGGTTTATATTTTATTGAAAAAATTGAGATTTGCCAAGAGCTCCCATGTCTTCTTTCTACCCTCCCAAGTTATCTCATTTCATCCTCACTCCTCTGGTAGATTGTCCTTTTTATTATTTTCAGTCTCATTAATCTCTCCCTCTCTACTGACTGTTTTTCCACAAATGTAGGTCTTATGTGATCCTGATCATGGCTTCTTAGTACTTGCTTTTTTTTATATGCTTGCAGTATCTTTTCTCTGATGTGAGAGACTTGGATTTTGGCTATGCCATCCTTAAGAGTTTTCCATTTTGTAGGTTTTTTTCAGGAGATGATGGGTGATTTCTCTCTATCTTCACTTGTCCCTCTGTTTCTAATAGATCTGGGCATTTTAAATTCATGATTTTAAAAAATATACACTGATATGCATACACATATTTACATACATGTGCATGAATACATGTATATATGAATTATGTATTTTATTTGTTTGTTTAAATAAGCCAAACAACAACAACAACAAAACCAAAATAAATGGGGTCACAAAGAGTCAGACATGACTGAACAACAACAACAACCACTGCACATTTTCTTCTACTTTTTAAGCTTTTTGACTTTGTTTTAATATTTCTTATTACCTCACAAAGTCATTAGCTTCTATTTGGTCCATTCAAATTTTCAAGGCATTTGTTGCTTGGGTGAGGGTTTGCATCTTCCAATTCTTTCTTTGATGGCTTTCATTTCTTTTCCAATTTTTCTTCAAGCTCTCTTGTTCCATTTATGAAACTTCTTTTTTAAACTCTTGCTCCATCTCTTCTAGGAATTTCAGGTGAGTTTGTGCCCAAGCTGTGCTTTTCTCTCAGGCATTACCTATAGAGCTTTTGGAGTCATTCTCTTCTGCATTTGGGATCTTGAGTGTCCCTGACACCATAATAGCTCATTACGGTGGGGTTCATTTTGTTTGTTTGAAACAAACAAATTCTGTCAGCTTACTTTCTTACTTTGGACCTGATATTAGGGCTGCCATAGATGGCACTTTTAATGCTTTCAATGCTCCCAAAATGGTCTGATCCAGGATAAAGTCTGATTGCTGCCCCCCAGCCTTTTGAGCTCTGCAAGCTCCTCACCTGGGTTTGGGTCTGAGCAAGGATATTCTGCTGGACTTCACTCATATCAGCCAACCGGAAAACTCTGTCACTCAGAGGGGCAAAATTATAGACTCCCCTTTGGCCTGGGATTCCTAATCTTCTTTTTCCTCTGTAGGCTGTTAGACATCAGAAGTGAAATTCTGCCTTGAGCCTCATCCCTGAGTCATACCACAACTGCTGCTTCTGTCATTGCTGCTGGGTCCTGAACTTCCTTCTTTCTCTGTGCACTGTCCAGGCTTCCTTACTCAGGAATGTCACTGCTGTACACCCACCCCCTTCTCCCTCTGCCCTGGATCTGCTACTTGGGACTGGGAAATGGGTGACAAAAGCTTCCTGTTGCCGCCTGTATCCATTGCAGTGGCCCAGTATGGGTCTGACCCCTCTTCTTGCCCTGGTGCCCAGTCTCTCCTTGGGAGATGGAGTGCTCCATGGAGCATGATCCTGGCCTTACTTGTCTCCAGTGTCCTAAGACCTCCTTATCTAACTCACTTTACTGAATTGGGTTATACATGATGACTTTTTTCTGGATTTCCTCATCAGGATTGGGTCTGGTACATTTTCTAGGCCTGTTAGGAGTATTTTATGGAGAGTTAGGCATATTTTATGCATTGCTTATGATCACTCTGCCTCCCGAGCCCTTGCCTTATCATAGGCTTGGGGAGGGAGAGGTTCAGAACTTGTAGTTAATGGGAAATACCTGGTGGGAGAGGAACACCCAAGGCAGAGTGCCTAGTCACAGCCCTGGGCTCAGGAAGAAAGAGAGGACCCTGCTGTTAAGACAGGTCTCCAATTCAGCCCTAGCTCTCTATATTCCCTATATCAAAACCTTAGAAATTAGGTGTGGCTACTAAATTGTTAGTCACATCCTCTGGTGATGTTTCAGACTTCTAAGAAGAGAACTGGCATGGCTGGGAGGTGCAGTGGACAAAGAAAAAGTACAGTAAACAAAGTCATTTAGGTGAGATCCTCACAAATGGTAGAGGTGGTCTGGGAGAATACACACAAACCAGTCCACTGCAGTTCTGGATGAAGTTAGGTGCCCTATGTAAGGAAAGTGGGGTGGGTTTTTAATCAGGATCTAATCCGGGTCACACAGGACCAGGCACTGGGGCCAAGAGCCAGAATAGCTAGGAACTGGGGTGAGGGGCCAGGCTCAGATCTGATGTTGACTCATGTTAGGAGTAAGACAGGGAGGAACTGGTGGCTATTTGATATTCAAACTCCCCACCAAACAAAAAGGACCTTATGCCATTACTACCTGTTTTATTCTGACAGGATGACTCAGGGGGCTTGGAAACCTCCCTGGGGTTTCATTGAGAGGGTTGGAAGGTTGCTATGTTTTTTTACAGTCCCCTAGTCCCAGCAGGGAAAGTGTTCCTAGGGTTGGGGCACAAATGACATCACCTCAGCCCTGGCATTCTAGTTTCCAAAAAAAGTCTTGAAAAGTAAGCACAACTGCCAATAAGACCTTGTCGGCCCAGCTGTTGTCAACAGCTGACGACCTAAGGCAAGGTTTTCTCACTGCAGGCAGCTTCTGGATTTTTTGGTTCAAATGCTAGATGGGGGCAGAAGAGATGAAAGTGAGAGGGGAGCAGGCTGCAAGCAAAGCATGCTGTTTATTAATAATACTCCCTGGTTAGAGAGTCATGAGGACCTAGGGGTAGTGTCCTAGGACCTGGACTTGAATAATCACTAGCAGGCGACCCCCATTTTATACCATATTTTAGAACTTGGAGTTTATCTAAAGGAAACAAAAAATGATTCAAGGGGGCTGCAGGTGGGGTGTGGTTCCTTGCCTGGGGCCTTCCAGCCTGCTTATGGTGACTTGGTATTTTTAAACCAGGAATATGTTAGAATATAGAAATATGTGTAAATGTATATGTATATCTTATATATGTTTGTATTGTGCATATTGTATACATATATGCACATATGCATATATGTATATTGTATACATATATGCATATACATAGGCATATATTCATACTCTTACATATCCCTAGTACAAGAAAATCAAGTCTCCATTACTAGTCTGGAAGGCCTCAAGAAGATAACTGATAGATGATAAGTAGTTAAATGGAAAGATATAGATTATAGATGATAAATTATATAGGTGTATGTGTGTGTGTGTGTGTGTGTGTGTGTGTGTGTGTGTGTGTACACAGAGGGAGAGGGAGAGGATCAGGGGTCTTTACAATAGCTAAATTTTTCTTTAATTTTTTTTAATTTTAAGTCAAAGTTTTAATTATGCTTTGAAAGGCTTTTTCTCTTGTTTATAGCCATTTGTAGCCATTGCCAAATGGGTAGAGGAGATATTTAGGGATGAAAGAGAACTTCCCTTTTCCTCTGAAGTCGTATTTTGTCAAAGGCCAGACCGGAATGTACTTTAATAGTTTCAGGGGCTCTGGAGGAGGGAAGAAGTCAAAGGAAAAAAGCCTGAAGATAATGTCCCCTTCTAAGGCAACTCGTGAATTTCCTGGGGAGGAATCATGAACTGGTCCAATTTCTGCTGCCAAATTTCTACCCTTAGAAGCTTCTAAGAGAGGATAACTGTTCTCAGACACAGCCCCCACTAGCAGAAAACAAGTTCATTAGAGTCCGGTGCCTTCCCTTTCCTGAGGACATGTGGGCCCCACCCCCAGCCTCTCTCCCCTAATTCTAACTCTATTTTCATTTTGGAAAAGTAGAATTTTTCCTTCCTCTGCCTTTAAGATGTAAAGATTTCGGGGCAGCTAGGTGGCAAAGTGGATAGAGCACTGGCCCTGAAGTCAGGAGGACCTGAGTTCAAATCAGGCCTCAGACCAAACACTTGACACTTACTAGCTGTGTGACCCTGGGCAAGTCACTTAACCCCAACTGCCTAAAATTTAAAAAAAAAAAAAAAGAAAAAAAAAGATGTACAGATTTCATTCTCATCAGACAAGTGACGTCAACAAGCATTTATTAAGCATGGGCTATGTGCCAGGCACTGTGCTAAGCACTGGGGATACAAAGAAAGGCAAAAATTATTTCTGCCCAGAGGAGCTTACAATCCAACTAGGGGAGATAACATAAAAACAACTATTTAAAGACAAGATATACAGTATACATAAGAGATCATCTCAGAGGGAAGGCACTATTCCCTTTCTCCATCTGAGTATCCCCAGTCTTTCCCAAACTGCATGAAGATCATGCTGTCAATCCACTGAGGAAGCAAAGTTGTTGGAGTTGCAGCTGTTTGAACTTGTTAGCATTCAGAACATTCATCATGCAAGAGGGAGGAGGGATTAACTAATCATGCTGCTTAGCAGTTTCTCACATATGATAATCATGAAAAGGGACCACAGAGAGTGAAAATATGAGAAAAGCACACATACTCACACACACACACACACATTTATGTATTATTGTTTAGTCATTTCAGTTGTGTCCAACTCTTTGTGACCCCATTTGGTGTTTTCTTGGCAAAGATACTGGAGTGATTTGCCATTTCCTTCTCTAGCTCATTTTACAGGTGAGGAAACTGAGGCAAACAGGGCTTAGTGACTCACTTAGGGTCACACATCTAGTAAGTGTCTGAGGCCAGATTTGAATTCAGAAACAAGAGAGAGAAAGAGAGAGACAGAGACAGAGAGAGACAGAGACAGAGCGAGAGAGAGAGAGAGAGAAACAGAGAGAGAGAGAGATTAAGTTGTATCTAGTATCAGAGGAAACTTATTCCTTATGGATGCTGAGAAAGTAACAAAATTGGAAGATAAAAACTATACACATTTGAATAAACTGTATAAAAGTGGTACTAATTAAAGTAATATATAGTGTCATATTAACTTGGTTATAAATTGCTTTTTACTTGTAACACTAAACAACAATGTTCATAATCTTCACGTTCCACAGTTCATTATTCACATAGTCTAGTCCTCCGCTTACAATTTCAAAAAAAATATTTCCCCAAACTAGGGGGTATTTAATCATATGAGTCAGATAAGAGTTTGGAGTAATATGAATAGGATTTCTAAGTGACCATTTATCATATATGCTTAAAATTGAGACTTTAGATATGGTTGCCATTTTTGTATGCTAGGGAAAAAATATTTCTAATTGATCATTCTGGTTTTGCTCTTCAGGGATTTAAATTCTAATGATTCAAATCCTTGGGATTGCATGCCTATGTCTAACCTGATTTCTGGGATATTCTCTGTTGAGATAAAACAGGTCTACAATATGACCTCTGATATAAATACATAAATCTAAAGTTTGAAGATTTGAGCATCCAGCTTTCAAATACTTCTCATGCACCTCAGCAGCTGCAATTCTCCCAAAAGAAATGTAGGCTATAAAGTGTCACATTGGTAGTTATTAATTTTTGTACTGCATTTGATACTATAATTTAAATGACTTGTTGACATACTGAAGCTTCAACTCTGAACCAAGAACTCATTGGCTTTGAGATTAACAAAAGACAGGTTTTTGTATATTATGTGAAAGTGTATATATGTGTGTGTTTATGTGTGTTTGTGTGTATGTGTTCTCTGAAATCAGCAATAGCACCATAAAGATGGACACTTTGTACAGTCAAGTTCCAGTTTCTGTCTTAGTTTCCATTTATATACTGACAAAAGGAAGGACCCTATGTCTTGACCTTTTAATTCCAACCAAGCCAAACTTGCCTCAATTCTCCTCCTCCTCCTCCTCCTTCTTCTTCTCCTTCTCCTTCTTCTACTTCTTCTTCTCCTTCTCCTTCTCCTTCTCCTTCTCCTACTCCTCCTCCTCCTCCTCCTCCTCCTCCTTCTTCTTCTTCTTCTTCTTCCTCCCCCCCCCCTTCCACACACACACACACACACACACACATACACACACACCCAGAGAGAGAAACAGACAGACAGACAGACAGTGTTGCTTATTTTGGTTTTTGAAATAGAAGAACAAAGAAAGCCATGTAGCAGATTAAAGTTTAGAGAAAAAATTAAATTATTAGGACACTTAACAATTAATCAGCTTGCCATAGATATTTAACTTCTATGGTACACCATGCTTTGTAATAAATTTACTATAAAAACCAATAGCTATAAAATCAGGGGCATATAACCATCATTGCCCATCAAATCAATACACAGTAAATAGAAACATATGCATATAACATTACCTATTAATCAAATAAGCCACATTTTTTCCATCCCCAACTTCTCTATAAAAAGACTGCACCCAGACATAAGCTAACGATTGTACTCATAGTTGGAGAACAGAAACTAAAAATCCACCCTTGGTCATCATGGGTAATCTAACCTTTGGAACATTCAGTTGATAATCCAGAACAGAACATAAAGCCCCAGAGGAGTTAGCTCTGGAGGTCAGCTCTGTCAGAAAATGTAGATGTATCTCAATAAAACAATCAAATATTTAACAAAACTCCAAAATCCCATATTTCAAAAATTGACAAGCAGGATAGAGAAGATAAAAGGAAAAATGCCTGGAACAATTGTATGGGGAAAGGCAATAGACCATGGTAATTACTGAATATTGTTGTTATAGGAACACTGATGTGGCGTTTATCAGAAACTTGCTAAAGTCTACTTTAATGGATGCAGTCATAACATACAACAAATTTATGCATTGTTTGTCCAATGGGAAAATACATTGTTATTTACCATAATTGGGAAAGTACACTTTTAGAAAATGTTATAAATGTTCCCTTTTATTTTTTGTCCTGTAACATGCTCATTCGATGGATCTACAAAGATTAACTCTACTTAAATTATGGGGAGACTGGAAACTTGCTATTTGCTATATCAGCATTTATCAGCTAATGTGGAAATAGACATGATAAAATGCAATGCTGAATAATCAATACTGTTATAATAGGAAAAGAAAAAAATTTTATATAAAATAAAATCTTACATTTAAAGTCTATACTCAGTTATTTGATCAATGAAAGTCTATTTTCACAGATGAGTATAAGCTAGAGATAAATAAATATGCAATCTGGAGAAAATGTTCAAGGTAACTTAAGACCAACACAGATACTTTTTAATTTAACATGTATATACATAGGTATACACACATACACGTATCTATATATAAATAAATATTTAACAGTTAGCCTCTAAATTTTTTCAAATAATTTCTCTCATTGCATTCTGTTCTAATAGTGATACTTCAGTACTCTAAAGGATCCATGATTTCATTCCATAAGTAAGTACTCTCTCCAACTTTATGAGCTCCAAGGTTTTTTTTTTTTCAATTTTAACTCTATAGTCCTATGAACTATATAAACCACAACCACTGCATTCTCATCCATCATGATTATTATCCGTACATACCCATAAAATCTCCTTAGAATCAAGACAAGTCAACAAGTATTTATTAAGCACTTACTTTGTGCTATGATAAGGTACTGTGATAAGGCACTGTGATAAGCTTTGGGGATACTAAATAGTCCCTGCTCCCAAGTATCTCATAATCCAATGGGGGTAAATAACATGCAGAACTATGTACAAACAATAGACACACACATTCATATGTATAAATATTCTACAGGTATGTGTATATGGATATATGAGTGTATATATACATACATATATAAACACACATGTGTGTACTATATATACATATAATATATACACATATATACACATATATACATATATGTAATAAAGAGGAGAAACTCTCTAAGGGAAAGTACTAGCATTAAGGGAGATAAGGAAATACTTTTTGCAGAAATTGGTACTTGAATTCCAGAAATCAAGGACAGCTAGAGAAAATGACTAGAGTTAGGAAATGTAATATATTTTCCAATGAGATATTTCACATTTTCCTCTATTTTTATGCAATTTTGTTTAATTGCTTCTTTATGTCTCATAAAATCATTAGCTTCCACTTGATCAATTCTAATTTTTAAGGAATTATTTTATTCAATGAGCTATTGTACTTCCTTTTCCATTTGTTCAATTCTATTTTTTTAAGGAGTTATTCTTTTCAGTGAGTTTGTTTATCTTATTCCATGCTATTGACTCTTTTTTTTCATGATTCTCTTGTATTAGTCTCATTTTCCGCCCATTTTTTCTACTTCTTTAATTTGATTTTTAAGCTCTTCTGGAAGTTCTTTTTGGGTCTGAGCCAAACTACATTTTTCTTTGAGGTTTTATATATAGCTACTTTGACACTGTTCTCCTCTTCTAAGCTTGTACCTTGATCTTCCCTGTCACTATAATAATTTCCTGTAATCAAATTCTTTTTTTGTTTTGTTTTGTTTTTGTTCATTTTTTCAGCCTGTTTTGTGACTTGGTATTTTTATGTGGGAGTTGGGCTCTGATCCTGCACTGTCCCAAGCCTCTTGTGCTGGGATCAGGGTCTTGGGGCTGGCTTTCACTGGGCTTCAGGGCCTAGCTGCTCACCTGCCCTAGGGGTGGGGCTTTGCTGTGCGTTGCTATGGAAACAGAGCGTCTCTGATGGCAGGTTCTGGGGGAGGGATCTTCCAGTTGGCAATCCCCATGGGCAGGACCTAACTACTGGTCAGCAATGGAGGGGAAGCCTTGCTGGTGGCCTGTGCTGGGTGTGGGGCTGTGCAGACTGCTGGTTTGCCTTGGGGGCTGCTGGCTTGCAGGAAAGTGGGGCCTTTCTGGTGGATTCCCTTAGGCTCAGAACCTTACTTCAGGCCCCCTGCTGTGAGGCTAGATGTTGCTGCTCTGGGTCCCCATTCCTCTCTCACCCCAGCGAGACAGACCCCCTCCTGCTGTGCTGGTAAACTGATTTCCTGCTTCTAGATTAGTTCTGAGGCAGTTTTCAAGTTATTTGGAGGGGAATTTATGAGAGCTCCAAGGGATTCCTTCCTCACTCCACCATCTTGGCACAGGAAGTTAATAAACATTTATTAAGTGCCTACTATGTGCTAATGACATCACCCAGAAAAATAAGGAGAAGGGAGAAAAGGACCCAAAACACATCCTTAGGGAATACCCACATTTGGCACATGAGACCTAGAAGAAGACCCATTTACGGAGGCTAAGAAGGAAGGGTCAGGTGGGCAGAAGGAGAACCAGAAAAGAGAAGTTTCAGCCAAAACTAGATAGAAGAAAATACAAAGGATAAAAAAATTAACCAACAAAAATGTTAGTCAGTTAGAACTATGAGATCGATGGTACTTTTGGGAATAGCAGTTACAACTGAATGAAGAGGTAGGAAGCCAGACTGCTAAAAGTTAAGAAGAGAGGAAGAGGAAGCGAAGTGCGGGCACTGATTATAGATTATCCATATATTATCCATAAAAATGGAGAGGCATATAGGACAACAACTAATGGGGATGGACAAATCAATTGAAGGTTTTTCAGTAAGGGAAAGACACGGCCATGCTTGTAGGCAGCAGAGAAGCAGCTAGTGAACAAATTAAAAATTAGTTAAGAGAGTGGGGAGGGGCGACAGTCTTCTAGAGGAGATAGAATGAAACACACCATTTTTGCTAGTAGAGAGTTTAACCTTGTCAAGACGAGGGGTTACCTCTTCATGTGAGATCGGAGTGAAGGAGGAAATAGTGATGAAGGCTCTTGAGCGAGGCAAAGTGAGGAGGGAGGGAGAAAAGGGAATTCTCAGCAAATGGCCTCAATTTTTTTAATGAAGTATGAGGCAAAAATGGTAGTACTATACCTGCTGAATGCTCCATTGCAGATGATGCTCAGCAAAAGTGCATGTGCATTTGAAGTGAACTGAAGACATGAGTACTTGATTACGCATATATCATGACAAAGACAGAAACAGATCTTAGCAGTTATAAGCAAGGGCTTTGAATTGCTCTTTGGAAGTAGCACTCTCAGCTCCCAGTTGCATAAGAATGTACCACTGACTAGCACAGTGCAATCATAAAAAAAATTCAACCATTAGTAAAAAATATATATTATACTTAAATATATATTTATATAAATATATAAAAATAAAGTAAATAGGAGAAGCAATATAATGTATTATTCTTCAATATACTCTTTGAAAGTGACACTGGCCTCCTGGCTGTTCCACGAAGAAGACGCTCCATCTCTAGGCTCCTGCTTATCCCCCAAGCCTGCAATGCTCTCCCTAGTCCACTCAGACTACTGACCTGTCTGGCTTCCTTCAATTCCCAACTAAAATCTCATCTTCTTTACTGGAAGCCTTTTCCCATCCCCTCGTAATTCTAGTGCCCTCCCACTGTTAATTATTTGCTGTTTATCATGTATATAGCTTGCTTTGTATAAATTTGATTGCATGTTGTTTCCCCCCTTTAGATTGTTAGCTCCTTGAGGTCAGAGAATTGCCTTTGGGCCCTTTTTTATATTCCATAGCTTAGCACAATGTCTGCATGTAGTAGGCACTTAATAAATGTTGATTGATTGATTGATGGATGTACATGTGGATAAGAAAATAAAATGATTTCCTAAAATAAGAAGAGGAAAAAGTTGAAGACTCTGAGGTCATTGAAAAGCTGAACTTAATGCAATCTTAATGCAAATTGTGAGTATTTAATAGTGCAACATCTATTAAAATGATGTTCTTAAGTTCTTAGGAACTTAAATGCTTTGTCCAAGTGCTTGGGGACACCAGTTTGGTCTGTAAAAATAGTCCAGTTTCAATATAATTTCTAACTTTCATCAATATCATCATCACCATTATCATCATCTCAGTCTTCTGAAAATTTTCAGTGGTATTCAGATAGAAACATTCCTGAGAAAATTTACTATACAACTATAAATAAATACACAAGACCCAGCCATTTGTTCAATGTATATTGCTCAATATATTGCTGGCTGAGTTCATGTAGTTGGCAAATGGTTTTTGCTGTTCAGTCAATATGTTGTTCTCTTTTAAGTGTTTATAGTTATTTTTGTTTTTAAGTGACACAAATTGTGAATGCTTTATATGAAGTACGTAAAAAGTAATTGGACTATATTTGGAGGGTTCATGGAAGTTCTTTTGTCTTTTGGTAATAGATATATAAATGTCTTCTCTCCATACAAGAGGAATCAGGCTTGCATCTGAAAGGAAATTGTTGTGCCACTGGAAAGCACTTGAACCAACAATTACAGAACTTGTCAAGCCCCAAAATCTGTCATTAAGAGTTTCAGACTCTTGCTGTAACTGTTCTGTAAGTCATTGTATTAAAAATGCACAAGTATTCAATTTCTCGTTTGACCTAACGTGTGTTTTCCACCTCTGCCTTCCTCGAGGATTCTCTCTGGCCTCTCTGATTCTTTTATTTCTCACATCAGAGGAAGAGGAGGAATAGGAGGAGGGGAGGGAGGGGAGGAGGAGGGGAAAGAAGAGGAGGAGGAGGAGGAGAACTTATATAGAGCTTTAAGGTTTATAAAGTGCTTTACAAACATGATCTCATTTTATTCTTGCAAAAACTTTGGGATGTAAATACTATTATTAACGTTATTTTACATAGGAGGTAACTGAGACAGACAAAAGTGACTTGCTTAGTGTCAAAGGGTGAATTTGAACTCAGGCCTTTCTAACTCCAAGGCCAATGATCTATGCTCTGTGGCATATAATAAAGTTTTTTTTAATTTATTTTAATTGTTTATTTTGTTATTGGAATAGCTTTGACTTCTTGCATTGCCTTAACCTTTTGACTTTTACTTTTAATTGCTGATTAAAGGAATCTAGAATTTCTCACATGCTTTTCTTTTCTGAATTTCTTTCTACATGTTTCTTTTTCACTATTTTCACTTTATCTCTTAGGCCTTTTCATTTGACTGGTCATTTCTTCCTACAACCATTTTAAGGATGCTCCAACCCTGGCTCTCCAGACTTCTTTCTTCATGATGCCCCCCTTCATACTCCAAAAGATGTCCTTTATCCTATGACCTTTCCTCTTATTGACCAGTTCCTCCCAGAACCTCTATTTTAAAGAAGGGGCTAAGCCAGCTATTCCTTCCTTCCTTCCTTCCTTCCTTTACTGGCTCTGCTCTTGATGCTCAGGATGTCCAACTTCACTATTACCAACCAGAAGCCTTCTCACCGTGGAAAATCCCTCTGGATCTGGAGTTTGTATTGGATTTTCATTTACCTCAGGATCTTCAATTTTTTCCTCTTCAAATTTTAGTAACTTTTAGATTATTTTGTCTATTCTGGGCTTAGGAATGAAGTGACTCTGTGTGTGTCTGTGTGTGTGTGTCTGTGTGTGTCTGTGTGTAAGATTACCCTACTGTGGGTTAGCAATTCTGTGATTTGGAGCTGAAGGCACATTTGTTAAAAGTAGGATGAGGCCTTAGCCTAGTTAGATGAGTTGAATGAATGAATTAAAAAACATTATAAATTATAAATACTATGTACCAAGCACTGTGATAAAAACTGAGGATACACATTGAAAAACCTACACAGTCTCTGTTCTCAAGGAACTTATATTTTAATTGGGAAAGACAGTACATGAAAGAAATGCTGGAAGTTTTAAGTGTACAGTGGCAGGGTGGATAGCAAGGCCCAGAAGTCCTTGGGTTACTTAAATAGTTAAAGTGGCTAGAGAAGGGAGGAAAGAAATAAGCATTTATTAAGTACCTAGTGTGTGCCAGGCACTGTGCTAAGCACTTTACAAACATTAAGTCATTTGATCTTCATAACAACCCTATGAGATGTGTGCTTTTATTATCCCCATATTATAGTTGAGGAAACTGAAGCAGACAGAGTTGGAGTGACTTGTCCAGTGTCACACAGCTAGTAAGAGTCTGAGGCCAAATCTGAATTCAGGTCTTACTGACTCAAGGCCTACTGCTCATTCACTACAACAGTCAGTCAGTCAGTCAGTCAGTCAATAAACATTTATTAAGTACTTACTATGAATCAGGCACTGTGCTAAAACTCTAAGGATACAAAAAGAGACAAAAGACAGTACCTGCCCCCAAGGAGCTTATACTCCAATAGGGGAGGCATCAAACAAACAAACATATACAAACAAGCAATATACAGGATAAACAGGAACTATTTAAGAAAGGTAAGGCACTAGAATTAAGAGGAATTGGAAACGGCTTTCTATAGAAAATGGGATTTTAGTTGGGACTTAAGAGAAGCCAGTGGGGCAGCTAGGTGGCACAGTGGATAGAGCTCCGGCCTTGGAGTCAGGAGGACCTGAGTTCAAATCCGGCCTCAGACCAAACACTTACTAGCTATGTGACCTTGGGCAAGTCACTTAACCCCACTGCCTAGCCAAAAAAAAAAAAAAAGAAAGAAAGAAAAGAAAAGAAAAAGAAAAAGAAAAAGAAAAAGAAAAAGAAAAAGAAAAAGAAAAAGAAAAAGAAAAAGAAAAAAAAGAGAAGCCAGAAAAGTCAGTAGGCAGAGGAGGAGGGCATGGGAGGCAGCCTGAGAAGGATGTCCAGAGAGACAAATTCACGGAACTACAGGGAGGCCAGTGTCACTGGATCAAAGCGTATGTGATGGAGAATAAGATGTAAGAAATCTGGAAAGTCAAGAGAGGACTACGTTATAAAAAAACTGAACACCAGACAAAGAATTTTGTATTTGAACTTTTATGCTCATTTTTATCCTTTAATAAGAATTTCTGTGCCCCCACCACTCCCACCCCAACCATAGCTATAAAAGGTAATTTCTCCCCTTTTCTAATTGCTCTGCCCTTTTATATTTAGGTCATATATCCATGACGTCTGTATTGTACGTGATATAAGTTGTTATTCAAAATCTAACTTTTGTGAGATTGATCTCCAAATTTTTCAGCTTTGTTGAGCTACCTTCAATAACTGGTGTTCTTGAATTTATAAAACATT
The DNA here is from genome assembly GCF_900497805.2 of Vombatus ursinus. Taxonomy (NCBI): domain Eukaryota; kingdom Metazoa; phylum Chordata; class Mammalia; order Diprotodontia; family Vombatidae; genus Vombatus; species Vombatus ursinus. Next base: position 1,273,890 of record NW_020954702.1, read on the forward strand.
ATGCTACTATGTTCAAATGTTTCTAAGTATTGTTAACCTACTCATAACACTGATCAACTTTTTTAAAAAAGTTAACCAATACCAAATAATTTTGATTATTTTGGACTTATAGTATACTTTGAGTTCTGGTGCTACTAGATCTTGGAGACAGCTGAGTGGCATAGTAGATAGAGTGTTGGGCCTGGAGTCAGGAAGATTCCAGTTCAAATTTAGCCTCACACACTCTCTAGCTATCTGACCCTGGGCAAGTCACTTAACCTTTGTTTGCCTCAGTTTCCTCAACTATAAAATGATGATGATAATAGAACTTATCTCCCAGTGTTGTTGTGAGAATCAAATGGGATAATAATTATAAAGCACTTAGCACAGTGCCTGGCACATAGTAGGTGTTATATAATAGTTATTATTATTATTATTATTATTATGTTCCCTTCAGTTTTTTCTTTAATTTTTATTATTTCTCTTCAAATTCTTGACCTTTTTTTCTCTTTTTAAAAAATTTTGGACCCTGGGCAAGTCAACTGACTCACCAAAAAAAAAAAGCAAAAAAAAATTTTTTTGTCTAGTTCTATAAAATAATCCCTTGCTTGTTTCATTGGCATGGAATTAAATCTATAAATTTATTTAGACAGTACCATAATTTTTTATTACACCAGCATAGCCTTAACATTGAAAGTTAATATTTCTCCAGTATTTCTTTATAATAATGTTTTTCTTCATTTCTATAAAAAGTGTTTTTTAGTTGTATTCATATAAGTTCTGAGTATGTCTTGATAAGTGGACTCCCTGATGTTTTATAAATTCTTTAGTCATTTTGAAAGGAATCTTTTTTTCCATATCTTCCTTCTGAGTTTTGTTAGTAATACATAGAAAGGATGATGATTTTGTGACTATATTTTGTCTCCTGCTATTTTATTGCCATTTATTTCAAGTAATTTTAGTTGAATCTCTTAAGGTGCCACATCATCTGCAAATAGCAATAATTTTATTTCTTCTTTGCCTGTACTTAATTCTCAACTTCTTTTTTTCTCTTATTGCTATAGTTAGCATTTCTAAGATCATAATTTTATTATTTGCCAGACCTGTTATTTCACTGGTATAGGAAAACCCTGGTAAGGATCTTTTTCTACCTAGGCAATTTAATACCTTCTCTGAAAATATTAGAGATTTACCTGAAGCACTGAGAGATTAATGACTTGTCCAGGGTCACACTACCAATATATGACAGAGACAGGACCAAGATCTTTCTGATTTCTGAAGTCAGCACACTATGCATTCATTATCCATGCTCCCTCTCATTCTTGCTTTATCCTGATCTTATAGGAAAATTCTCTAAAGTTTCCGAATTATAGATGATGTTTTTGGTTTTGTATTCTTATATTTTCTAATGTTTTTAATGTAAATTAATGTTGTATCTTGTCAAAAAATTTTAATCCATTGATATAATAATGTTGTTTTTATTCTTTATTAAAATATGGACTTTTACAATTCTAGTTTTCCTACTGCTACACTAATTTTCTATTCCTAGTCTAAATAAAATCCACAACATAGAGAATAATCTTTTGAACATGTTGTCATACTTTCTTTGCTATTTTTTTTTGTATTTTTGCATCCATATTAATTAGAGAGGTTAGTCTATGGTTTTCTTTCTCTAATTCTTCAGTTCAGTTATCAGGACCATATTCATTTCACAAAATTGCTTCCTTTCTTTTTACAAACAATTTATGTAGTATTATAATTAATTGTATGAATGTTTGATTGAATTGACTTATAAATACATATGGTCATAGGGATTTTTATCTTTCCAGGTTTATTTATGGGTTGTTCAATTTCATTTTCTGAGATTAAGTTCTTGAAATTAGTTATTGGTAATCTGAATATTTCATATTTTGTAAGTACAAAATTAACTATTATTATTATTAACTATTTTCTTTTACATGACTAATTTTTGTAACATATAATTATGCAAAAAGTTTCTTTAAAAAAATAAGAATTGCATGCCAAAGAGAGAGCAATTACAGCTGTGTCTATAGGACAACACCGTAACAACAACAACGGCAACAACTAACATTTATACAGTGCTTACTGTGTGCCAGGAACTGTGCTAAGCCCTTTACTGTGATTCTCCTTCATGACTATCCAATTTAGTCACACATGCTTGCCTCCCACCCAATGTTATCCCTCATCATTTCTTTCTCTGGTTGGGTTGAGTCAGCTTCTGTGATATTTTTCCCCCAAGACCGTGGGATGTCAGTTGCAGTGTTTTTGGCAGTTTCTCCAGCTTTAGGGTCTTACAGAGGGGCTGTCTGAAGAAAAAAGAAGCCCAGTCCCACCCCCAACTAGTTGCCTCCTTCCTCCTCATATGGAGGGTGGGGGTGGGGTTCACCAGTGGAGTCTCTACAGTAATAGGAAAATGCTCGATTGGATTCTTTAAAAAAGAGGAACTGATTGCAAATAGCATTCCATTCCTTGAAAAAGACTGCTTAAAATAATAGATTTACCTCAGACCCATTATTGTTGCTCTGCATGTTTATCTTCTATGTCCACAGTTTTGATCTATTAGTCTATCATATCTATATGTACATGTGTATATGTGTATATATGTAAATGATATTTATCTTGGCATGCTGGCAGGTAAGACAGATGAACAGTATGGGAAAAATTGAAATCATGTATAAAAATGCATCCAGTATACCACAACTAAAATATTTATAAGTGAACTAAATTTAATGTATTCATTTTTATTATACCATTAAAGAATTCATGTTTAATTAAAAGTGGTATATAAATCATAGTGTTTGCTAGAGTTGTTGTTCCCAGTCTATAAAACTTAATATAAGATTGATTGTTAATTTCCAAGCCAGTAACTTGCTCTTCACCAAGGCATATGCTGATTGTTTTGACTTCAGTCAGTAAAACATTAATTTCCTAATGGGAGATTCATCTCATGTTTCAAATTTGCTCACAATATTTGAAACTGATATCAAAGATCTAGTAACACTGTATTTAAGTCTGGCACTATATACATGCTAAAAATCTTTTGAAATACATTTTCTAAATGATGTATATGTATCATTTTAGTATCATATTAAAGTTCTGGATAATATTTTAGTAAAATGTACTTAGTGTTAATAATTCTTTGACCTTCCTTGATATGGCAAAGAGTGGCTTATCTTTTGCACGGTTATATACAACACTGAACAGCTTCAAACTTTACTTGTTCTATAATACTTCAAGACCTCTGGGTTATTCTGACCTTGCATAAACAAATACAGCATTTCACCAATCCTTCACATATAGGCTCTAGACAAAACCTCAAGCTGAAATAGACACAAACTCTAAAGCAAATGATGATAAAGAGTACTTTGCTCTATTTTCAAGAAGGTTGACATGACCCAGAACAACAAAATATTACCTGCTTGTATTGTATGAATTTTAGGCCCTCTTACATTAATGATGGAGATTGGTCTAAAAATCTTTACTAATAAGTGTTTCTATGACACTGCTCTTCTTGGAATTTGTTGGATTGTTTCTAAACTTATAAAAATGCTTATTTTCTATGTCTGGGGAAATGTCATATAGTGGAAAGAACACTAGATTAGGAGTTAAGAGATTCAAATTTTTATCCCTGTTCTACTACTAATTAACTGTTCGATCTTGGACTCATAACAGCCTTTTCGGTCTTCAATTTACCACTTACGAAATGGAAGGGGGTGAGGGAGGACTAGAGGGTAGACAAGATTATCTCTAAGGTTGCTTCCAGCTATGACATTATCTGGATCAATGATTTCTACTTATATACTTCAATGGAAAAGAATTCAAAACAATATTAATAATAATGAACCTGTATGGTTACTTTCTCATTTCTATAAAATTCATTTAAGAATAATATATTCATACTTTGAGAACGTCATTGATGGAGGAATAAAGAAGGAACAGGAAGACCACATCTTTGCATTCACACAGTTGACTGAAAGGTAGAAAGAATACAAGACCCCACTGTGCTTATTGTACCTAATATTTTAAAGATATCCTAATACTCTAATACCCAAGATTCTATAGTAAGCATAAAGATTCTCATCCTTGGGGTATAATACAGAAAATCCACTACTAAGGATGCTGAATTCTGAACTTTTACAGACTGATTGTTCCAATTTATGAATTGCCTCCAGGGTCATTTGAATCTGTTTCTAGGGTTTTTTCTGCAATGACCCTCAAATCAGAAAAACAGAGTTCTGAGTCCTAGACACTTTCACACACCAACTGAGCAGTCCTAGTCAAATCACTTGCCTGCTCTGCCTTTAGTTTTCTCATCTGTAAAATGGAGATGAAAATATCTGTACTCTTTCCTCACAGGGTAAGTGTGAGGAACCATTTTGTACATTTTAAAGTGTTATATGTATCAGTATTATTGTTCACCTCCTCTGTTTATTTATCTTTTCTCTCCTTTTTACTTTTGTATTCTTTCATTGTTCATTAGCAGCACTACACAACAATGCAGGATAAATGATAACTATTCCATTTTGCTGGTTCTTGGTAGTCCTGGGAGAAAGTTGAGTCCAGAAGATACTTAAAACTATTTGTTAAAATCATCCTTTTGGTTATCAGAAATTAATTAGAAATAATTTATAGCAAGATCATAATACAAATGAATGACTAGAAAATTGTTTTAGAAAACTTGGCTGTGAGGAAGAGAGGAAGGAAGAAGGAAGAGGGAAGAAGAAGGAAGGAGGGAAGGAAGGAAGAAAGAAAGGAAGGGAGGGAGGAAGGAAGGAAGGAAGGAAGGAAAATCTTCCAAAGTAGCATCCATTTTTCAATTCTGCATTTGTACAACAAACTTGCAAAGTCTTATTGACAATCCCACTCAAATTCCACTCAAATGAAAAAGAAGGTCTAAAAATACCCCAATTAGTCTGCCTTTTCCTTGACTCTAAATAGCACTTCTGTGGTATGGAAAAGCAAAATGTTATAGTATAATAAACACTGATTTTGGAGGCACCTGGTCTGGCTTGGAATTCCATCTGTCCTTGCATGGCCCACAGAGAGGCAAAATAGACATCTTTAGCCTCTTTTTCTCTCAGCCTTCTTCAGGGGAGCTTTTACTTCCTGCTAGGAGGGGAAGCAGAAAGTTAGGGCCAGGCCAACACTGTGCTCTCCGCAGAGAGAGGGGGTACCCGGAGAAAATTATATCTACATGCTCCTTTAAATATGGTTAGTCTAGAGGATGAGGTTTTTCAGGATCAAGCTAACTTCTGATCACTGTTCATTATTGGGGGGAAGCAGAACTCTATGCTTTATATTACAAGGCCTGACCCCATTCTAACCAAATTCTAATGCCAAAATGAATATCAAAAAAATAGCAAAGAAGCCCATTTATCCAAATAGCAAAACAGAAAACAGAGAGAGTATACATATGAAATGCTAGGTGGCACAGTGGAGAGAGCCTGGAGTCAGGAAGACTTATCTTTTTGAGTTCAAATCTGACCTCAGACACTTCCTAGCTGTGTCACCCTGGACAAGTCACTTCACCCTGTTTGCCTCAGTTTCCCCATCTATAAAATGAGCTAGAGAAGGAAATGGCAAACCTCTCCAGTGTCTTTGCCAAGAACACCCCAAAAGGGGTCATAAAGAATCAGACATGACCGAACAGCAGCATGTTCCTCCTACCAATGTAGTCTGTCACTCTTTTGTAACTTAGTAGATAGTGTTTAAGGGTTGCTGTTCACAAAATATTTGTCATCTGTAGCCAATCTTATGATCAGTCTCTCTGAATTTGACAGGGCAGGTCTTAATTCAGGGGTGGGGAACTTGCGGCCTCAAGGCCACATATGACCCTCTAGGTCCTCAAGTGAGGTCCTTTGAATCCAAACTTCACAGAACAAATCCCCTTAATAAAAGGATTTGTTCTGTAAAACTTGGGCTCAGTCACACCCAAGGACCTAGAAGGTCACATGTAGCCTTGAGGCTGTAGGTTCCCCACCCCTGGTTAATGGGATGGCTCTGAACTAGCAATATTTCAGTTAAATTCAGTCTGTCATGATGGGAAAAATAATGACATCAAGCTGGGCAAAGACACTTAGTTGTGAATGACAATTTTATCAGTTTAAATGGAAAATGCTACATTTATTTGAACCATTGCTAAAATAACTACACACAATTCAACTTGTTTATAGACATTGGTATCATTCTTTTATGCAATAGACATTTAGGCACTGAAAGCTTATTTCTGATTAGCCTTATTCATGGTTACACTTTCTCCTGGTTGTGGTATAACAGCACAATAAAACAATCATTTGTTTCTTTCCCTTCTGCAAGTTTGGGAAGAATCTTTGTCCTTGAGAATGTTAAGGGTTCAAGTCATGTTTATACTCAGCCCACAGAGCAGTGCTTATATGCAATAATTTAAGAAAACATCAGCCTTTTAAACATTCCCAGTGGTTGGGGGCTAAACCAATCTAACCCCTGCTCTACAGGATAGATAGGATCACTCGAGCTGATTGGATGAAGAGGATGGTTTGGATGACCAACTAAACTTCTTCAGGTAAGACAGAGGACCACTGAGCCTTGCCCCATCTTGCCATGATGGTTTACAGACTCCCGTTTGTTGCTGTCTGACCTGCTGATGCTCCCTAAGGACTTATTTGCCCTGCTACTATACCCTAAAGACCTCTAGACCTTTTCATCACTCATGCAGCTAGACCCTCTTTTATGTGTTGTCTCACCTACTAGAATATGAGCTCCTTGAGAGTTGAAATTCTCACCTTTCCATTTGTAACTCCAGAACTTAAAATAGTACTTGGCACACAGTAGTTAGTGATTATTAAATGCTTTTTTAAAATAATTCATTCATCCATTCCATCAGAGATCTAAAATGATATATAAAGACAAGAAATAATCCATTTTTTCTCTCTTGAAACTCCAATGACATGGCAAACATTATTGTTGCAAAAAATACCTTCTCTTCAAGGTTGTTCTTAAGAGTTACAGAATTTTATGTTTCAAGGGTCTTTGCATTATTAACAAGATTTGTGGCATAAAAACATAGGAATTATAAATTAATGCTATCAATATTCTTTTCAACTAGACTCAGCTGCATTTGGGTATAAAGGTTCTTATGTATATTGGTAAAGAATAGGAATTATACCTCATTATCATAGTTCTGCAATTTGGGATGACTATTACTAGCTTGATAAAGATGCTATTAGGTCAAAACCCAAGGGACTATGTCAAATCTTTTATGTCCAAATCTTCTATTTTTACTTCGCCCCTGGGTATTTAGTTTGAAATGGAGCAAACTGATTTTTTTTCTGGAAAAGAAAAGTTGTAGATTAAAACCAAACCAATAGATACATTTTCACTTCTCGTCATTGTCTATTCTCCATAACACAATGACACTGTACTTGCTGTTTCTTCACATTGTTATAGATAGCCCTTTAGAAATTATTGCTATCTTTTTGCTTTAAATCACATTCACTTACAAATATATCCTTCCTTTCCCTCTACCCACTAAACCTGGCTTGTGACAAATTATATAAAAAAGAAGAAAGATAGCACTGAAGGCAAAGATGGAAGTAATTGCCACCCCTACCCCTCTCAAGAGAGAAGCCAAGACCAAAACTTTGAAGGCCAAAAAGATGATGTTGAAAGGCGTCCATAACCACAAAAAGAACTGAATATTCCCCACCTTCCAGTGACTTTAAGATTTTAAAGGCAGCCTAAATACCTCAGAAAACTGCCCCCAGGAGAAACTAGCTTGGCCACTATGCCATCATTAAGTTTCCCTCAACCACTGAGTCTACTATGAAGAAGATTTAGGACAACAACACTCTCTTTATTGTGGACATCAAGGCCAGCAAGTATGAGATCAAGGCAGCAAAGAAGTTTATATGGCATTGATATGGCCAAGGTCAATGCACTGATCTGGCCTGATACAGAGAACAAGATAGTATTCCAGACTATAATACTTTGGATGTTGCCAGCAAAATTGGAGTCATCTAAATTGTGTCCAGCTATCCCATTCCACCTACAATAAAAGTTTTCCGGGGGGCAGGGGGAGAGAGAGAGAACACTGTGCCTGATACATAGTGATATATCAGCTTTGCCTGATATACCTGTAGCCCAAAAGAAATAGTCATCTATTTTTGCCGAGAAGGGAGGGAGAAATATTTTCTCAACTCTTCTCTCAAGACAGTTCTCCAGGGGCAGTTAGGTAGTCTGGTAGATAAAGCACTAGCCCTGGAGTCAGGAGGACCTGAGTTCAAATCTAACCTCAGACACAACTGACTGTGTAACCCTGGGCAAATCACTTAACCCCAACTGCCTCGCCAAAACCAAAAAGACAGTTCTCCATTTAATGGACATCTATTTCATTTCTAGTTTTTTGCTCCCACAAAATGTGTTCCTATGAAAATTTTGGTAAATATTGTTACATTGGAAAACAGCATTAATGACTCCATTTTGCAAAGCTAAGTTTCAGCTGCTTATAAATCTCCTAATGTTGGAGAAGTCACAAAATTACTCCCCCTCTTAAAGGTCACCCAACTTTGTCATCAGACGACGCCTCTCCCTCTCACTTCAGTATCTCCTAATCTATTCCACTAATAAGAAACCAGATGTTTCAATCCTGTTTTTCTTGTTTTTTACTCCCTCCAAGTTGTATAGAAACCAAGGTTCTGGGTACTTGGCTATTGACAGCCTTCTTCCTGGTTTGTTTCTGACTGTATGCATTTCTTAATAGATCATTGGCAGGATGTAACTACTCAGTTTCTTTTTCCACTACAACAATATTGAATTTTCTTTCTGTCTCTGACTTCTCAGGGTAGTGCTATAGATAGAACTTAGACTCTAGAGTCGAAACCTGAATTCAAGTCCTATCTCTGACAATCACATTGGGTGAGCATGGGAAAGTATTTACCATCCTTGGGCCTCAGTTTCCTCATCTGCAAAATGATGGTGATGGACTAGGTGACCTTTGGGGTCTCTTCTAGCTCCAGATGTCTTATCTTTGGTATATATTCTTCACAGTGTAATCGGAGGATCAGTTTTCACCAAATACAAAAAGTATTTGCTGGAAGCTTAAGTGTTCATTCATTATAGCTTTAGGACATACTCTTCAGCTTTTTATACACCAAATACTGACTGACTAATCTATGTTACTATGTAGACGATAGCTCTCTGGGACACCAAATAGCCTGCGAATTAGTCTTATAAGTGGTATAGAAAGAAAGGTTACTCTCTGTTGGCAGAAGCTGTATCAGAAAAGATCTGGGTCACTACACTGAGTCTTGGGTTTTGAAGTAAATCCATCAGCATAAAGAAAGTTCATCTCTTGTGAGAATGCTTTGCAAGAAACTATAATTTCTGTTTCAAGTGATCACATAATAATGGGAAATACTCAATATTATTGGTGAAATTGCAATATTGTGCACATATGGACTGACTGCAGCAGTACATATAAATATTTCATTTGCTGATTGTACTAAGTTATCAGATTGCACATGAGCAGATTGATATATGAGAGGTTCCAAGAACACCGTGTACAAGTCATACATCTGAGCTATATTTTTCACATATACTTGGCATTCTGTGACAGCACAGCAATCATGACTATTCTTTCCCTTAACCTTTCATTAAAAGTAAAATGTTTAAATCTGCCCACTTCTGGCAAAACTAAATTGACTGAGGGCCATGATAGATAGTTAAGAGCTCTAAAGCTCATTATCATTCAATCAACAAATATGTTTTAAGTAAGAGATTACTCTGCTCCAGGCACTGTGATAAGCCACAGGGAGGAACAAAAGGCAAAATAAATGTGGTTTCTACTCTAAAGGAACATACATTCTAATGGGAAAAAAAGCATTCACATTACTACTATATACTGTAAAATGGAAGGTAATCTCAGAGGAGAAGGCACTAGCATTGCAGGGGACTGGGAAAGGCCTCCTACAGAATGTGGAATTTGAGCTGAGTCTTGCAGGAAACCAGGGAAGCTGGTGAGGAGAGAGAGCATTCCAGGTATGGTGGAATAGAGTCAAGAGATGGAGTGATGTCTGTGAGCAGCAGGGAGTAAGCCTGCCTGCAGATTCTGTTCTGATCATGCCAGTCCAGCACTCCAGCTGTCCATTTGCTATTCCTTATTCTGTCAATGTGGGCTGCCCATCTCATTTTGTGATCCTACCTCTTCTGGATGATGACTTTCATGCCACTTCTTTCTCACAGGTCACTCATGACTGGTGATTTGCTACAACCTACTTGAACTCATCATTTGTCTTTCCACTGGCCCTTTGGTTTATGATTGTATTAAGATCATATTCCATGATCCTCAGCCATTGAGCAATTCTGGGAAAATAGAGGGGTTAGGGGCAGCTAGATGGTGCAGTGGATAGAGCACCAGCCCTGGATTCAGGAAGACCTGAGTTCAAATCTGACCTCAAACACAGAACACTCACTAGCTGTGTGATTCTGGGCAAGTCACTTAACCCCAATTGCCTTCACTAAAAAAAAAAAAGAAAAGAAAGAGGTTAATGAGATGGATTTTGTGGCAATTAACACCTCAACTGAAAGCACTGTGGTTTCCTGGATGCCATTCAGACCACTTTCCTCTTCCTATTTAGTTCTGCACTCAGTTCATTGACTATCTGCAGTGCAGATCCAAGCTACGTGTATTGATGGATCAATTTAATGGGCTTGCCTTACAATTGAATGTGAGAATCTAGGCATCAGGTAATAGCTTCAGCTATTCCTCCTAGTAATATGAATGGGTAGAGTGTGTAAGTCACATCTTCACTCTTTTTCACTTACTGAATCCCTCCTATTCATTCTTTAAAGTCTGAAGTTTCCAGAAAGCCTTCCCAGATCCTCTCATCTTCACCCTCATGTCTTATCTCATATCATATCATCATCCTCTTCCTCATCACAGCTAACATTTATGTAGCTTTTTAAGGTTTGCAAAGCTCTTTGCAAATGTTGCTATTATTGTTCAGTTGTCTGGGACTCTTTGTTTCCTTGGCAAAGATATTGGAGTGGTTTGTCATTTCCTTCTCCTGTTCATTTTACAGATGAGGAAACTGAGGCAAATAGGGTTAAGTGACTTGCCCAAGGTCACACAGCTAGTAAGAGTGTGAGGCCAGATTTGAACTCAGAAGATGAGTCTTCCTACTCCAGGTCCAGCACTCTATCCACCAAGCCACCTAGTTGCCCTATTACAAATGTTATTTCTTATAAATAACTCATTTTATGTGTGGAACATTCTGCTTCCTCCTCTAGCACCTGTGTGTGTGGGGGGAGGGGGAATCATGGAGAAGGTGTAACCAGGCCTTGAGAAGATAGCTAGAGATGAATTGTCATCTGAGGAAAGTCAGGTGTATGTGAGTTCAGCCAGTTCCATAGAAGATTATCCTATCTCAGACCCAGGATGAGTCATTTAATCTATCTGAGCTTAAGCTTCCTTATCTGTTACATGAGAGAGTTGGACTGCATAACCTCAAAGCTGACTTTCAGTTCTAAAAGTATAATCCTACTCCTTATCCTCCACCCTACATATGGTTCTATGAATGCCTAAATATGGAAGGAACATAAGAGAAAGAGATACAGAGTGAAGAGATGTTTGTTAGCTATGGAATAGGAATTCCAGAGGACACAGTAGGCAGAACTGAGCAGCGCTGGAGCAGGAGATGGAAGGGATAGAGTTGAGGAGGATGGAGATGAGAGAATGAGAGGTAAGAATTGAAAGGGGTAGGCTGATTTACTCAGAGGTAGTGGGAGATTAAGTATCATAGATATAACATTCCCTTTGAGGCCACTCTTCTATTTCTTCCTCACCTCCATTTCTTAGTTTCCCTGGTTTCCTTTAATACTCAGCTCAAATCCTACATTCTGTAGGAGGCCTTTCAATGTCATCTATGAAAACTAGTACCTCTGGTGTGAGGGCTGCCAAGCCCTTTTCAGGGCTGCTTTCCACCTTTGGTGTCCAACCAACCAACCAATATTATAGCTATAATGCTTTTTCCCCCTATTAGAATATATGTTCCTTCAGAGCAGAGACCATATATTCTGCCCCCTCCACCCATTTTTCTTTTTACTACAGCTTAGCACAATGCCTGGGACATAGTAAGCACTTACTTAAAACACAATTGTTGATTGAATGACTTAAAAGGTATTAAAATTTTTGACACTTTTTTTTTCTAAGTCTCTGGCCACTGAGTTTACTGGAGTCCTAAATACAAAAAGCTAGCCTTCAAGAAGTCAGTAGCTCCTTCATCAAATTTCTGACTGGCAGACCAGTATGGCCAACACAGAAGGTGGGAAACTGTACTCAAATGAATCTATGCTGAATATCCTTTCTCTGTTAAGGGAAACCTTTGATTAACTGTTAGACGGTCATTGAATGCCTCATTTCCTTTGAATTCCAAACCCAAAATACCAAATCAGCCTGAATAAGCAAAGAATATCTAGGAAATGAAGACCCAGATAAAGACCTATAGCACTTTCATGGAGGAGGCTATAGGAAGGCACAGATGAGAATTGCAAAGGATGAGGAGGTAAAAGATGGGCTGCAATATAAACCACCAGAAGGCAGAATGGGATCAAGAAACCATCCAAGTAAATCTAAATAAGACAGATGAATACTTTCATTTTATTCTACCCATCTCTAGTGACCAAGGATCCTATTCTTTACAAGACCTGGCTTAAGCCAGCCTTTAGGGAGAAACTGTAATTTCAAAAGCCTATCTATTCTTTCCTCTTGGCAAAGAGGAGGGTATCAATTTTGTCTTCCAACCATAAAACCTCCTCAAACAAACCCCTATCACAACATAAAATAATGCCCCCCTCAAAATATGGATATGGGGAGAGACCCCAGGGGCCCAGTCTTGTCTTGTCCTAATGGACTTTTCACATTCTAAAGTTCTTTTCTTTCTTTCCAAATGTGTTCCCTCCCAAATATAGAATTAGGCTACTTTGGTGTCCTCTCCCTCTTACTGGTTCAGTTCATGACACCCACTCTCAGCAGGAAGCTTCCCCTGAAAAATTGAGTATCCCAGGAAATGTGTCTCGGTCTTCTTAATTTTAAAGACAGCCATTTATGGTCATTCAGCCTATCAAAGATGGTTACACCCACTCATGTGTTGGGGGAGAAGAATGTCTCCATTATAGGAGATCTGGACATGCTCAGGCAACCTCTCCTTTAGGATGCTTACGTATTAGATAATTTGTGTATGGTCCAAAGTCCCTATTACACACACACACACACACACACACATGTAAATACATAGATGAACATAGGAAATCTCTCTCTATATATATATATCTATAACTAGATATCTAGATATAGATGTAGATACATAGATATTTCAATGGAATTGCTTTTCTTTTCTATTTTTTCCTGCTTTTTTTTTCAGCAATACACAAGAAGACAAATTATTTTTGTGGATTAATAGTTAAATTTTTAGAGTTCTCTAAGTAAGCCATCATATCAATAGGAAGATATTATAATTGTGTTTCTTCTTGAGCTTTGCTAATTCCTTCAACTTCCTTTTTGTTTATTTTATTGCTAGAAATAACATTTCTAGAATAATATATAGTGTTTTAAAATTTACAAGGCACTTTTAATATGTTAACTCATTAGATCTTTACAACAACCTTATGATATGAATTTTATTATTATCCTCATTTTAAAGATAAGGAAACTGAAGTGGAGAGAGAGAAAAATTGCCAAAGGCCATACTTAATAGTAAGTGTATGAGGCAAGATTCCAATTAAGGTGTTTCTTCCTCCAAGTCCACCTAAGAGTCCAAGTTCACCAAGAATCTTTTAACAGAGGCAGATGGAACTATATCAAATAAGAGTGGTGACAGTAGGTAACTTGCTTTAGGTCTGGTCTTACTAGAAATGCCTCTAACCATTTTTCCATTACAGAGAATGCTAGCTTTTTTTTACACAGTCAACTCTTTTCCAAATTAATTAAGGTTCTATTTCTTTTTATGCTTTTGGTGTTTTTAAGGCAAATGAGTGTTGCATTTTCTTAAAAAACTTTTTATGTATCTATTGATATGATCATGTCATTTTATTGTGTATTATTTATATCTTTCCAAATATTGAACCAATTCTGCATTCGTGGTTCAACTCCAAATCATAGTGTATAATCATTTTGATATGTTGTTGTAGCCTCACTATTTATAATATTTTATTCAATATTTTAGACAGGTAGGTGTAGAGCGGACAGAGTGCCAGGCCTGGAATCAGAAAGACTCACCTTCCTGAGTTCAAATCTCGCCTCAGACACTTACTAGCTATGTTTACTATTACTATTTACTAGCTGACCAAGTCCCTTGACCCTGTTGACTGCAGTTTCCTTATTTATAAAAGGAGCCAGGGAAGGAAGTGGCAAACCACTCCAGTATCTTTGCCAAGAAAATCCCAAATATGGTCATGAAGTCAAACACAACTGAAACAACTGCACTACAAATTCAATATTTTGCATCTATATTCATTAGAAATGTTGGTCTAATTTTCTCTCTCCCTGATACAGACATGAAGACAAAATGTATATTATAGAATGAGTTTGGTGGGATGTCTTTCTCTATTTTTCACAAAGAATTTGTTTAATATTGGAATTAATTATTCTTTCAGTATTTAATAGTACTAACTGGAGTTGCAGAAAAATATTGCTGTACTCTGAATTATAGGTATGTCTTTCAGAAACAAATTTGTTTAATTTAACATTAATCTACTATATAAGCCTTCTCGGATATTGTTTCCTTAACCACCATCCTCAAGGATTGAAAAGGTCTTCTCTCTATGATCAATATCTCCTTCCTTCTAAATGGAGAAGGGTGAATGATAACCCTTCAAGAGATGAAGAAAGTAAGAAGACAAGAAGTAAGCTTTATAACATTTGGTTTCCAGCATTAATCTATTTCTCCAAGAAAGGGCTTTTATGTCTTCAACTTATTACACACAAGGAAAAATTTTTGTGATACTAAAAAAATCTGCATTTCTTAATATTTTCAATTGAATTGAAAGGATTTTTCTAATATGTTTCCACAATAGTAAATCTATCTAGTCCTGAGGTTATTTTGTTTAGAAGTCATGCTTTTTTCAATTCTTTTTCTGGAGTTGGGTTACTAAAATTCTCTATTTCTTATTCTATTCATCTAAGGATTTTATATTTTTTTCAGATATTTATAAATTTCATTTCAATTATCAGTTTTGTGACCATAGTGTTGGGTAAAATAGTTTCTAATGGTTTCCTTTATTAGACTTTGGGAGATAGTAAAGGATAAAAGGGCCTGACATGCTATGATCCATGGGGTTGCAAAGAGTTGTACACAACTAAACAACAATTTCCCTTATTTATTGTTAATTTTATTCGTTTTAATATGATGATTTGGTTTTCCTCTTTAATATTAAATTAGTTAACCATATAGATGTATATATATTATATATATATTTAAAAGATTCTGGTTTCTTTTTTATTAATTCAATGGGTTTTTTTGTTTTTATTTTTACAAATTTTTAATGTCTTCATTGAGTTTCAGAATCACTATTTTTGTGTTAAGGTTTTGTTTTGTTTTGTTGAATTTCTAGTACTTTTTGGTTGCATGCCCACTTCATTGATATGTTCTTTTTCTCTTTTGATTATGAAAATGCTTAGTGATGGTAAATGTAGGTAGAGAACAAACTCCAAAACTTGAAATAGTTTTAGAAAGTATTTTATTAGGTCATTTGGCAAAGCAGAGAACTGAAAGGTATGTCTCCCTCCAGAGTCTTTGTGAGATTACAATATATAAAATTCATACCAGGGATATTTTCCTGACAGGCAGTCATATAATAGGGCAGGTTAAGATGTATATGATCAGGTAAGTATAAACATTCAGAGTTAGGGAACCCAAAACACAAGCTTTGGGTGGACCCAAAACAAGACATAAGTGGGGAATTTAAGCATTTCTTGCAGATATGGTCAGCCTGACCTTTACCATAAGCTTTGGGTTAGACAATTTTCTAACCACATAAAGCTAGATTCAAACAATATTAATAAATAATAAGATATTTTCCCCACATTAGAGACATATATTTTCCCCTAATGACTGTTTTGGTTGCGTCTCATAAGATTTTGCATATCGTCTCATTGTTGGTTCTTTCTTTGATTAAATTATCCATTGTTTCTATGATTCATTCTTTGTCCAACATATTCTTTCAGATTATATTTGGTTTCAAATTAAGTTTGAATCCTTTACTTAAATGCCCTTTATTGACAAGAATTTTCATTTTTTTGTGGTCAGCAAAGTATTTGTTTAATATTTTACTTTTCTATATTTTTTAGTTTTTTGTGACCTAGCAGATGGTCATTTTTCATAAAGGTTCCACAAAAAGTCCAAAATACATATATTTCAAATTCCCATTCAGTAATTGCCAAATAGCTATTATGTCTAACTTTTCTAAATTTCTTCAGATCCTTAAGTTCTTTCTCCTATAAGTAAAGTTAGATAACCATCACATAGTCTTGTTCTACCACCTTTTAGAATGCTCTGTAGGAAGCCTATATTATAAACCTAGTATTATATAAATATTGGTTATGGTAAAAAAAAATAGTTACTGTGATCTGTGACTATTATATAGAACACCAAATGTTTCCTTGTATTGTTTTAACTAAGAATTATTTAATTAACTCCATCTGTGAAAACTCTCAAAAGGTTTCTGCCTGGAGAAGTTGGACTACACTCTGCCAGCATCAGATCAAACTCCTTTGATCTTTTGCCTGGGCCAAAAAACAGTCTTTCAACTAGAATCTTAGAGGGAGACCTAGTAACACCAATGTAGTTAGAAAAATAGACTCTCTTTTAATTTGAACATTGTTACATTATACTTTTAGTGTAAAGAGTATTTTATTTCATATGGATTATAATAATGAACTTTTTTTCTTTGTTATTTTTGTCCAATAAGATGTTTTAACATGGTTATAAGTTTGTTTCAATTCTGCTGGTGACATGTTGTAAATTCTATAATGGTTAATTTTAAGAGTGACCAAGGTGAATATCTAGCACACTTAATTAGAATTGGAAAGTTTATAGATCAGTCTTATGTAATTTCCACTTAAATTTGTTGAGAATGACTTTCTGGGTAAAGTAATTTAGATATGAATTCAACTGAATTGAGGTAACTTGACTAAAAATGGGTTTTGTCTTATGTTTCAAATCCGTGATATTGTTTATATCATACTGTTAGGAACACAGTTTTTTTTTTTTTTCCGCTGCTACATTATGAGCTTGACTTTTAAAAAGAAAAGAAAATGTTTGAAAAACATTAATATTTTAAAGTACTTGCCTATAATAAAGAGGAAGTTTCATCCAAAATTATTTAGCTATCACTTATAAAAATTATAAGATTATTGGTTGTTATTATAATAAGGCCAATTCAATTAAGTAGATTTTTGGCATTGCTTTACTCAGAAAACTGAATCTCCTCCCCCACTGCAAATACTTTTTGATGAAAGGGGGGTGATAATTTGGAATTTATTTATGGTAATTAAGAATTTGTCATATGACTGTTTATTGTGAATTATGAAGTTATATCTGGAATGGAATGCTGAAGTTAAATTTTAACCAACAGTCTGAAACTCCAATTTTAAAGATTTATTTTGGCTTTAAAGGTTGAACAAGAGATCAAGTCAGTGAGGAGGTTTACAGTTATCATATATTCATTATCTATGTGAACTTACAGCTAGCATATATTACTCAAGTAGATTCTAATAACTGCCTTTTTACATCAGAATAAATTTAAGCTGTTTTAGAAAAAAAAAGAAATACTACGAGTAGACAGGATTATTTAAGTAAAATATCTTTTGTGTGATTTTTTTGAAGGACTGATAAATTTTTATTTGTTAGCTAATTTATTGCAACAACTTAATAAGATTGAAGGTTTCAGGTGAAACCTTTTGGGGACCCTGACTATTCTTTTTGAGCTTCATTCTTTGATCTGTCATGTCCTTGGGCCAACTCTAAATGAGTGCTTCAAGAAAAACACCAGCAGCTCAATGGGAATGACACTGAGATCTAAGGTCAGTGGATATTTATATGTTTCTGTGAATAAAATTGGGCAGTCAACCTTGGGAAGGCTAAAGTTGGAATCTCTTAATTAATTTTCCTATATAAGACATCTGCCCCCCAGTTCCATATATTTGGCTGCTTATAGTCATTCTGAGCCTTGAACATAGGCCTTTAGGATCAGTATTGATATGTTATTCATGTTCCTGCTTCTTCCTCCTAAGCAAATATCTCTAACTAGGGCAAGATAAGACGTGATTTTTTTTATGATGAGTCTCTTACTGTTTGTAATCTGAGACTATAGCCAACACTTGCTCTCAATGATATGTGATCCTTAATAATTCAATCCACCCAAAGCTACGATTATTGGAACTTGCTATATAAGACCTTATGGAGTTGTAACTGAGTCTGATTCCAGGTATGATCATCAAGATGAAATGCAGGTGCAGTTCTCATGGGAAAGACTGGGAGAATGACTGTTGGCATGGGCTGAGATAGTATCCTCCTGACTCGATTTCCCCAGGTGACATTCCCTCTTGAATGGAAAGTATCCCACCATTTAAGCCTGGTTCAATGCAATTGACTATCTATATATCTCTTACCTAGGATTGATGTGAAGTTAATGAAGCATTATTCCCTTACTGTAGCTATATCCCTAATTCTCCTTTTATGCCAGATTTCTATAATCATGACAGGTGATCAATATGAATACAATATTAAAGCTCTACCTTATAGGCTAATTCTGGAGCACATCTAAGCTACTATAATAAGAAGCAGGCATAAAATTTGAGCTATTTAGCCTAAAATCTTAGTCCTTTCTATATTCTAAACAACTAAGTAGATAAGTATTTGGCATTGTCATCTTCCTGTTACTAGTTATATTTGTGTATAAAATAAGATCCTTAAATATTTCAAAGTAATGTAAGAATAATTAGGTATTGATGCAACAGTTTATGGGACCAAGCTGTTATTCCGTTAATTATTAAAACTAAATCAGAAATATCCTCAGTTTTGCTTTGAAAAAAAAAAAAGAATTTTGGTGAAGTTTCTTTAGAAGAGAATAATTTATGGAATATTTTGTGTTACCTAAATAAGAAGAATCAATTTCACTTGGGTTTATTATTTAATTTGTAATTACCACCTATGTATTGGACATGTTTTGAAGTGCAACTGTGTTTTATTATAAGCAACTTATTTGACTCAATGTATTTGTACATCCCATCCCAGAACCTTTTGTTACAATTAAAGTTAATTTTGCAACTTTTAAATGAATTCCATTGTGTATTAGAGGTCATTTTCTTATAAAAAAAAAAGTTCTTTTACTAGTTTCTTAGTAAAATCTCATCCTCTTAAAGGGGAAATGAGCAGCTCAAAATCCACTAGAAGCTGCTCTGAAGTCCCACCCATTCTATCATGGCTAAGAGAAGAGATATCTAGAGAATCAGATGACCGTATCAGGAGATGTTTTCAGTAACCAGACAGCTGGATGGGATGAGACTTCTAAGCCTTAAGATAAGATGAACCAATGAAATGAACCCTTCCCTTTTTACTCCTTCCTTATGTGCCTCTGTTCTGTGTAACACTTGCTTGTTTACTCTAGGTTGCCCCCAACAAGCTCCTGTCAATGTGTCTATCAGTCTCTTCCCATTTCCCCATACTATTGTCAAATCAGTTAGTGATTCCTTGAGAAGACTCCACCTTCTCAGGATCAGAAGGAAGAATGACAGAAAATTGTGAATATGATTGTTAATATAATGACAGAAAATTGTTAATACCAAACATAATGTTCCTTGCCACTCCCTTAATTGATCCTAGTAATGTCAGAATTTCAGTAATGTCCTTACATTTCTACTTTTAAGATATTTACTCTTGATTAGGTTAAGCTGAGACATTAAGTTCCCCCATCCTGAAATTTTACCTTGTAGAGGAACCTAGCTTGAGATGGATCTCAGCTTTGGGATTCATGGCATGAAGGGAAAAACAGCCAGAATGAAGAGGTTTTCTTTGACTGGATTGCCAAGGGTGACTGGGGTCTCATGACCAGGCTTTGCTACCTTACACTGTCTCCTCCCCTTATTACCTATTACTGTGAGTTTCCTGGTGGGACAACCTCCAGCATTCCAGGTTTGCTACCCTGTTATCTCAATGAAAGATGCTTGATTCCTCAACTCATGACTTTGATTTATTTCAAGACTTGACACTTATTAGCTGTGTGACTCTGGGCAAGTCACTTAACTATTGCTTGCTTCAGTTTCCTCAACTGTAAAATTGGGATAATAATAACACCTACTTTGCAGGATTGACATGAGGATCCAAAGAAATAATTTTTTTAAGTGCTTAGCACTGTGTCTGGCACATAGAAAGTACTATTTAAAATGCTTATTCCCTTCTCTCCCTTCTCTGTGATTCTTGTAAATAAGATATTTTTGGATTCTGCTTTCTAACCCATTCTACTATCTTCCTACTATTTTATGGGTGAATTAATTTCATTTGCAATCACAATTGGGGAATATTTCCAGCAATAGAGGGTGGCAGAAAGAAGAGATCCAGGGACTTGACTTTTCTAGTTATTTTCTATGTTAGCAACTGAGAAGTTTCCTTCAGAATCGCATGGAAGAAATAGTTATTTATATGCCTACTTGCCTGAGAAGAGGGTACCAGTTTTGGGTAATGCTTCCGGGGTAATTCTGAATTTTAAAATTCCTGCATTTCAGTTCAGGCATAAGTTCTTCTAAAGAGAGAAAAAATGTCCTGAGGCAATATCTCTTAGCATGAGGGAGAGAGAGAGAGAGAGAGAGAGAAAGGGAGTTTAGTTCATAAAGTTTCCATATACTTTACCACTTGGAGAACAATCCAGGAGAGCTAATCTGAGTGATAATGAATTGTTTATCTTTATCTCCCAATGCATTTTTACCTTCTAGGGGCTTCAGGAAGGGGAAGGAAGGGTGGGGCAAGAATATAGGTAGGAATACAAATCAGGAACACCACTATAAATCTGGAAGGAACTGTGTTTGACCCTGAAGGAGAAAGGAGTTTCATCAGAACATCAGGGTGTTACCCTAATGACAATCTCAATTTTTTTTTTCCCTTTGGTGGAGGACACTAATGAGCAATTTAAATACTCTTTATATTTCTGCATCTGTTTCTGTTCCTGTGGTGAATATTTAGGATTTTTTGCCTTTTCTTTGGGTTGAAAATAAAAATTGCCCCTTGTCAGATGCCCATACCATAAGCCTGAGAGCATTTAACTTGCCTGGAGCTCCACAGTCCTGCTCTCTTCCCATCTGAGCTCAGTACCCCTAATGACTGTCTCCCACTCTCATTCTTCCTAGTCCCTTAGAGGGCAACCCTCTGTTGTTATTCTGTTGGGGTTTTTTCCTAATCTTATAGTTATCTTTCTTTCATTTTTTTTTCTTTTTTTCTGGGATAATTCAGTTACTTGTGTCTTCCTTGGTTGCTACATTTGTTTGTCTTGTGTTTATGTTGCCTGAGGTTTTTGCAAAACAAATCTTCACATCTGTCAATTTTTTTTTTTTAATTTTTGGTAGGAATGGTTAAAATGCCTCTCTCTTATAATCTATTTTTTTCCATAGATAATTAGGCTCAAGTTTTTAGAGTAAAACTCTTTGGACTATATCTTGAGCTTTTTGCTCTTTGGAGCATATTATTTCATTCCCTTCTGTGATTTCTGATGAGTGTAAAATAGTTTCATATAATTCAAATTTCTTTTCCTCTATATTTGAAGGTCTTTCTCCTAGTCACTTGTAAAATGTATTGTTTATCATTAGAATCATTCAATTTAACCTCCAAATATCTTGTTAATTTAATTTAAATGTTTGTGAATTTGTTTGTTTTTCTGTAGGCCATCCATGTACTTCGTTTTCAATGTTCAGAAGTTCTGGGCAGTTTTCTTGTATTATTTCTTACACTGTAGTATTTAGATTTTTTTGACTTAGAGATTAATATATTTTGATCTTATAGAGATTATGTTTTCTTTTAAAGTTATTGTTTTTTGCTTCTCCCATATTGTCCTTACCTTCCATATGTATTTGCATTCTCAATCACTTACTCTCTCTTTTATTTCTTTGGTGAGACTTGCCACTGTGAATTCAAGCTTTTTAATTCTGCCAATTATTTCTGCTGATCAGGCCATAAATTCTGCTTTCACAATTTTTATTTTTCTCTTCAAACATTTGGAAATCCAAGGTCCTCTGCCTCATCATGTATTGAATCATTTTCCTTTCCCTTACAATGTTTACTCTGAGATGTTTAGACTCCTTTAGATGTCCTTTAGGTCCTTCTGTTATTAATAGCTTCCCTGCTGGTTTATCTGCTTTGCTTAAAGTTTTTAACTGAGTTTTCTTCCTCCTGAGACCTTTGGTAATTTCCCTATTATTTACTTTATGTCTCCTTCCCCTTTGATGGTGTGGCCAGTGCTACACCTTAAAGCTTTTTCAGCCTCTTCCCACACTAGGGAATTCACTTCCCAGTAGCCTCATTCTGTTTACCATTTGACTTATGAGAGGATAAAATTGGCCTCAGCTGCCAGTATCTTTTATTTCAGGTATAATGGAGCGATGCCCCCACTCCCAAGCTAGTATTCTACCCCTTAATTCTCTAAGTACTTCCGCAATGCAGCAGGCTTCTGCCTAGGCAGAGCAAGCTTCTTTTTTCTGTATCTCCATCTCTTCTCCACAGGGTCAGGAAGAAATGAAGAGTTGAATTCTGTTGCTTGTTGCTACAGAATAGTGTGGGTAGGGAGGGCAAGGGCTGAAGACATGCACTGGAAGAGAGTATAGCAACACCAAGGGAATTGCTGAGTGGCTCCTTGGGCAAAATCCTATAGGTTTCATAGGTACCAAACAATGGCAACCAGTTGGAAAGAAGATTCTAAGTAAGTATTAGGCATTATTAGAATTATAGAATTAGAATATATTAGAATTAGGTATTATTTTTTGCTGTTAATTTATCAGGTTGTTATCTTGTTAGGATTCTTGGTGTCAGCCTATGGAGACAACTGCAATTAGTTAATCTCTTGTGTAAAAATCTTATTTTTGAGAGATTTTGAGAGTTTATGAAGATGAGAGAAAATGTCATCTTTCTTCTCACTGATCCCACACCCAGCATCAGATAGTCTCACACTTTTTAGAAAGCTTTTTTCACAACTCTCTAAGTATGTGTGTGGGGGGGGGAGTGAAATTATTAATATTCTCACATTATAAAGTTATGAAATGAAGTTCAGAGGGGTAAAGTGACATGTAGTCACATAGTGTCAGAGAAAAAACTTGAGCACAGGTCTCTGGACCCCAAGTCCAGAATTCTTTCCACTATATAAAACTGTCTCCTGCCTTTTTAGTTTTATGTTGCTGTCGATCAATAATTTCCTTAACTATATTCCTTCTACATTAGTCAGTCAAGAAGCTTACTATGTACCAGGCACTCTAGCACTTAACTGGAGATTAAAAAAAGGCAAAAACACTCCCTACCTTCAATGAACATACATTCTAATGGGGAAGACAACATGTAAATAACTAGGTACAAACAAGATATATGCAAAGTAGAGAGAAGATAATTTGAGAGGGGAAGGCAGTAGCAGCTGGAGGAAAGGAGAAAGTGGGTTGAATTTTGAAGGAAGCCAAGAAAACCAAGAGGTGAGGGTGAGGAAGCAGAGCACTGCACACTTGAAGGACAGTCGATGGAAAACTGCAGAAATGGGTGATGGAGAGTGTGTGTGAGGAGACCAAAGTAGCTGCATGATAGAGTATGTGGAGGGAAGTAACATATAAATAGATTGAAAAAGAGGGAAGGGCCTAGATTATGGAGAGCTTTAACAGCTAAATGGGGGACTTTATATCTGATCCTAGAAATAATAGGTAACTATTGGGGGGGGATTGTTGAAACAGAGGTGGCATGGGGAAGGGAGTGTGAAATTGACAGTCCTATACCTCACAACTGAGTAGAGAATGAAATGGAGTGGAGAGAGATTTGAGGCAAAAAGATAAGGTAGCAGTCTATTACAATGGTCAAGGAGATTAGTGAGGTTTCACCTGTGTGAATAGAGACAGGATATAAAAGAGATGTCATGAAGGTAGAAATTGCAAGATTTAGCAATGGACTGCGTGGAGTGAATACAGGAGGGGAGTCTAAGAATAACACCACGGCTGTGAGCCTGGGTTATTGGGAGGATGCTGGTGCCCTGAGCAATAACGTAAGGAAGTTCACATATAGGGAGGACTTGAGGGGAAAGATAATGAGTTCTGTTTTGGACATGCTTAATTTGAGATGCCTAACTGCCATAGCAGGCAGCTAGGTGGCATAGTGAATAGTTTGCCGTATTCAGGGTCAGGTAGACTTTGAATTTGATTCCTGCCTCAGACCTTTGCTAGCTGTATGACTCTGGACAATTTACTCAACCTTGCTCTGCTTCTGTTTCCGCATCTGTAAAACAGGAATAATAGTAGCACTTCCTTCACAGGGTAGTTGCGTGGATCAAATGAAATATTGTTGGAGCACTTTGCGAATTTAAAAGTACTTGTCAGTGTTATTATCATTATTGTTGTTGTTGTTCCAAGATGTCTAAAAGAGACTCAGTGATGAGTGAAATAATAGAGAGACAGAGAGAAGGAGGAAGGGAGCAAGCATTTATTAAGTGCCTACCCGGCACTGTGCTAAGCACTTTAAAAATTATCTCCCTTGATCCTCACAGCAACCCTTGTTGAGTGATTTAAAAAAAAAAATGCAGATGGCTGGATCCTCCTATTAGAGGCCTTTTAGTATAGGCTGAATAAGCACTTTTCAGATGTACTGCAGAGTACTACTAAGATATGAATTGGGGGCAGCTAGGTAGCGCAGTGGATAGAGCACTGGCCCTGAAGTCAGGAGGACCTGAGTTCAAATCCAGCCTCAGACTAAACACGTGGCACTTACTAGCTGTGTGACCCTAGGCAAGTCACTTAACCCTAATTGCCTAAAAAAAAAACAAAAAAAAGATATGAATTGAACTATATTAACTCTGAGGTTTCTGCCTACCCTATGATTCTATGATTCTTTAAACAGTATAGACTACAGCCAGGTCCCAATTAGTGTGACTAATTAATCTTCTGAAGTGGTCATTTGTATTTGAATTCATACTATTTGATGTAATAATTTTGTAAAATGTGGTTCCAGACTACTGGAAATATGCAGAGTGAATTCAAATAATGTGACTACTTTAGTGGAGGTGGGAGGTGGAGGTGGTGGTTATTTGTACTAATCAGGATCTAGCTGTACTTAAAAAAAAAATCCTGATATCTTTTGTTTAATTTAACATATCAGTTTTAAAATGTATATAAGATTGTTTCCTAAATGTAAATATGAATAGGTTTGCATTGGCATGGCTGACTATGATCTGGGATATGGCTCACCCCATCTCTATGGAGGGACAATGTTTTTCTGCCTCTTTTGAAAGAATAAGAGAGTTGTGGCTGGGTGCTTGCCCTCTTCCTCACAAAGGTCAGAGTTGAAACCAGAGGAGTGGCTAGTGGCAAATGAAGAAATGGTTAGGATTCTGAGACTTCTATAAAAAGAAACTTTGGGAGGATTTTTTTTTTACTCCACCCTCCAATCAGAGGGACAGAAACACCAAAAGCTGAAGCAATCTCTACCATAATGAGTTTTTTGATGATAAGCTGATCCTTTTATTGAGGAGTAAAATGAATGATGATGGTGATGATGGTGGTGGTGGTGATGGTATAAATCAAAACCAAGCAAAGCAGTTTATGACAAATGAAGAGATGACTGGGTCTCAGAGCCCTCTATAAAGGGAGGCTTTGGAAGTTTTTTTTTTTTCTCTGACCTTCAGCCCTCCAATCAGAGAGGCAGAAGTGACAGAGATTGTTCATTCTGAGTTGAACTATCTTTTGTTGTTGTTTCCATCTATGTTATTGTCATTAAAGTCCATATTTCTTTCTAGATTCCAATTTCTTTGCTCTGCTTCAATCCATACAAGTCTCATGTTTCTCTGAATTTTTCATATTTACTACTTCTCATAACACAATAATATTCTATTACTTTCATATACCATAATTTGTTAAGCTATCTCCTACTCCATGGGCACCCACTTTATTTCCAGGGTTTTGTAAACTTAGAGTAAGGCTGTGAGTATGATATTATAAATGGGACATTTATTTCTATCATTGGTCTTGGAGTTTGTGTCCAGTAGTGAAATAACTGGGACATAGGGTATGAATAGTTTAGTGACTTTTCTCAAATAATTCCAAATTGATTTCCAGAATAGTTGGACTAGTTTTGACTACACTATTATAACATCAGTATATTTAAAGATATGGCTTCTTTTAACTCTTCTGCCATTGAGAGTTTATATCTGTTTATCATCTTTGTCAATTTGCAAGTGTCAGGTGAAACTTTGGAATTGTTTTAATTTTCATTTCTCTAATTCTTAGTGATTTAGAGCACTTTTACATATGTTAGTTAATCATCTATCTTTTTCTTTTAAAATATGTCCATTTCTTTTAACCATTAGTTTATAAGGGATGAAGATTACTTTTTTTTACAAGTTAGCAGTGAAGGAGAGAAGAGAGCTATGACAATGGTTTGAAGGGGGAGCAGTTCTAGGTCTTTTTTCATTAGTTTTTTTTTTTTAGGATGAGGTAACCTGAGCATGTTTATAATCTAAGGGGAAAGAACCAATATAGATTGATAGATAGACAGACAGATAGACAAATAGATAGATAGATATACATATAGATATCTGTATATATACATATATACACATATATATGCATATGTTTGTGTGTTTATGTGTGTGTGTATGTGTGTGTGTGTATGTGTGTGTGTGTGTGTGTATCTCAGGATTTTAGGTATATCTACAATTTATGTGCTTTCTCTGAAGGATCACAAGCCTTTACAAGGACGGTGGTTTCTCATAAGGACTGAGGTACTACTAAAGGTTGTTGTCATTATCCATATATATTATCCATATATAAGTCTTATGTAATAA
Organism: Vombatus ursinus; assembly: GCF_900497805.2. Lineage (NCBI taxonomy): Eukaryota > Metazoa > Chordata > Mammalia > Diprotodontia > Vombatidae > Vombatus > Vombatus ursinus. The sequence goes on from NW_020954702.1 coordinate 1,300,929, forward strand.
AATGTGTTGATATTGGATAAGAACATTCATGTAGTTAATAATATTTAGTTCTATTAATATTTAATGTATTTAGTAATATATTAGCATCACGCATATTTTTATATGCTAGGGGAATATAAATCCATTCTCAATTCACATAGTAATTGTTGTACAAATGATAGTCTGTAATAATGTAATGTATAAATGTAATATTAAGGAGTATATGTATATATGTATGTGTGTCTATGTATCTGTGATCTCATCAGTGTGGGTGTATTCCTACCAATGGCCCAAATCACAATCATTTCACCTTTTTATCCTATATGAATCTTGTCCATGTTGTCCCATAAAACCTCCATAAGTCTATATAACCTAGTGGGTTCCTTTCTTTAGTTTGCTTGACATTACATGGATAGCAGTGGGGCTGAAGGGTATTTGCTAGTTATTCCTCCCTCTTACTAAGTAAAGGACTCACCCTTTCTAATCATATATCTCTGATGATTTCCTTTCCTGTGCAGTTCTTTCATGGTAATAGGTCATAGCTTATACACACCTATCATGAGTCTCTCCGTTGCCTTTTGGGCGACTTACAACTGTAATTCCTCGTAACTAATGTATTTATAGCATTGCTGAAAGAATATTGATGTAAAAAAGATGGACTCATCCCTTGGATATGACAACAATTGCATGAATTGAAAAATACATAGATGGGCTATGATTTGCATGGTTGGAAGAATTACCCATATCAAAGAGATCATAGAAATAAGGTATTTCATATTGGTTATTTATCTAAATAAAGAGCTAAGTGACATCTCACTTTCTTGGTTCTTTCCGGTTGACTCTTCATTTTTGCCTTTTGTTTTCTAAGCTGTTCTTGACATTATCTCCTCAGTTTTATCTTAGACACTCACATAGTACTCACTGAAGCCCATATAAGTTGCCCATGATTAATTAAGCAAAATATTGCTAAATTTTTTTTCAATTAAGAATCTATATTTGGCAAAATGCAAATCCATTTTTAGGCAGAAGTTTACTAGTTTAGCAAAATGAGGACTATCTTCAAATATTTTGTTTCTGAGTATGTATGTTGATATGAATTATATGGATCAAGCTGCTTTGGTTATATACATTCTCATAATTCATTCACTGTCCACATTTGTCACAATGTCTGCAGATGGACCTGTGAAGAAGGTGGGGTGTTGGTCTAAGCCCAAACACATGATGCAATTTATTTTCTAACTCAAATTTCTTATTAAAAAATTCTCATTGAAATAAGTAGCTCCTGGGGCAGCTAGGTGGTGCAGTAGATAGAGCACTGGCCCTGAAGTCAGGAGGACTTGAGTTCAAATCCAACCTCAGACCAAACACTTGACACTTATTAGCTGTGTGACCGGGGCAAGTCACTTAACCCCAATTGCCTTAAAAAAAAAAAAAGTAGCTCCCACTAAGCAATAATTCTCTGTCTACAGAAATACTTCCTGCTTCTACTTTACTAGGCACTGTTTTGTTGTATTGTTCCATATCTTTTTCTCGAGTTTTTGCAAGAGATCACTGACCACAGTTAAGAGACTCAGCCACAAGATATTCCAACTTCAAAAGTGCTATTAAGCCCTGTAATGAAGAGTCATCTATAATAATAGAGGGTCCAGATGCCCTTTTACATTCTCTGGAGAGACTAGATTAGAACAATTAGAAACAGAAAGCATGAATGATTTTTGTAGGTTTGTTATTTTCTTAATTGGTTTTGTATATTTGGAGACTACAGAGAATGCTTGATTTGAGAAGAATTGTTATTTCTGTGATTAAAAAAAAACATTATTGAAATAGAACATTCATGATTTGAATTGATTTGGAATGACAGTACACCTTTAATTATGTGCCTTCCTTCCTAGTTAGTTATTTTAATGTTTTATTAAACCTGTTTCTCAAAATACCCATTTCATTTATGACTGTGGATAAAAATTAAATATGACCATTTATTTTCTTTTTATCTTAGAAGATGGTGTACTCTAACAGTATGGGTCAACATGACCATAACTTTCATTTTATTATGTGATATCTACAATGGTGTCTTATTAGTTCCTCCCCACTCTTTTGTGTTTATACATTTTTAAAAGAACTATCATGTTACAATAAACTTTAACCTTTACTAGAACAAAGTCAAACAATTGATCTCTAGAAATTACTTTCTTAAATTCCTTCCTAAATGAAATGACACATAAACAAATTAACCTAAAGATGAGAATAGAAAGTAAGTGAACTAATTGAAATGTGGCAATTTTTTTTGTAAATAGTATTTTATTTTTTCCAATTACATGTAAAGATAAATTTCAGTATGCATTTTTTATAAGATTTTGAGTTCCAAATTTTTTTCTCTTTCCTTCCTTCTCCTCCCCCTCTCCCCAAGACAGCAAGCAATCTGATATAGGTTATACATATGCAATCATGTTAAATATATTTCCTCATTAGTCATGATGTGAAAGAAGAAATGCAACAAAAAGGAAAAAACAAGGAAAAAAAGTGAAAACAGTATGCTTCAATCTGTAATCAGACTCCATAGTGCTTTGTCTGGATGTGGATAGCATTTTCCATCATGAGGCTTTTGGAATTGTCTTGTATCATTGTATTGCTGGGAAGAGCTAAATCTATCATAGTTAATCATTGCACAATGTTGCTATTATCTGTAGTGTTCTCCTGGTTCTACTCACTTCATTCAGCATCAGTTCTTACAAGTCTTTCAAGGTTTTTTCTGAAATCCACCTGTTCATTATTTCTTATAGCACAATAATATTCCATTATATTCATATACAATAACTTATTCAGCTATTCCCCAATTGACAGTCATTCCCTTAATTTCCAATTCTTTGCCACCACAAAAAGAACTGCTATAAATATTTTTGTACATGTGAGGCCTTTTCCTTTTTTTTTTTTGTTAAATTATCTCTTTGGGATATAGGCCTAGTAGTGGTACTGCTGGATCAAAGGGTGTTCACAGTTTGATTGCCCTTTTGGTATAATTCCAAATTGCTCTCCAGAATGTTTGGATCAGTTCACAACTCCACCAATTAGTGCATTAATGTCCCAATTTTCACACATCCTCTCCAACATTTATCATTTTCCTTTTCTGTCATGTTAGCCAATCTGATAGGTGTAAGGTAATATCTCAGGGTTGTTTTAATTTGCATTTCTCTAATCAATAGTGATTTAGAGCATTTTTATTATAACTATAGATAGCTATAATTTCTTTATTAGAAAACTTCCTGTTCTTATCTTTTGACCATTTATCAATTGAGGAACATGTGGCAATATTATTAATTGTGTCACTGATGGCACATTTCAAATAGGAAAAGATGAATATCTCATAGCATTGTTACAAAAGCTATTCTTAAATGTTATATGTTTCCAAGAGAACTAGTAGGTTTGTGTCCAAATAAAGATAGTTAAACATTAGTGTCTCAGGTTTTAAAGAACTTTTACCATAAAGATTCTTACCTGTCTGTCATGGTACAAGCATTATCCTACCTGACCTCTTAGGATCTCTTCTGTAATAATAATAATAGCTCACATTTAAATAAGGTTTTGCTGTTCACTAAGAACTTTCTTTACAAATAATTCTGGGAAGTCAAGTGACTGGTACATAATCCCAAGGCTAATTAACATAACAAAACTGGAACTTAAACTCAGAACTTTTTACACCACTTACACTGTACCACTCTATCTCTTCTATCTAAAGTATCCAAAGGCAGTAAAACCTTAGACAGCATGAATTTACTTGGCACAATTTTGACATCACTTTCAAAGTACAAACAATATAGTACTTGACACATAGTAATAGCTTAATAAGCTCCTCCATCCCTCCCTCTGTTCCTTCCTTTTTCCATTTGTTCTTTTCTTCCTTCCTTCCTCTTCTTCCTTTCTCCTCCTCCTCCTCCTCTCCCTCTCTCTCTCTCTGTCTTCCTTCCTTTCTTTTTTTTCTGGAATTCTAAACTAGTAGATTCTTTTAACATGAACATTTCATTTTGAGATCCTGGTATTTTCACTCACACATTACTCCAACTTTCATTGTTGCAGCTTTTTGAAAATTACATTAGAGTGGGGAGGTCTTTCATGTTCAGAAAGGGAAGTGATGTAGGAGGCTAGGGTTGTGGATGGTACTTAGGAGGTGCAGTAGATAGAGTGCTGGGCCTGAAGTAAGGAAGATTCATCTTCCTGAGCTCAAATTTGGCCTCCCTTACTAGCTATGTGACCTTGGGTAAGTCAGTTAATTCTGTTAACCTCAGTTCCTCATCTGTAAAATGAAGGAAATGGCAAACTACTCCAGTATCTTTCCCAAGATAACCCCAAATGGGGTCATGAAGAGTCAGTCATGGCTGAATAACAACAACAAGGATTGTTGAGGATGAGAAATTTTCAAATATAGTAAATAATCAAGTAGGACTACTTACTGAAATAGGGCTAACAGATGCCATTGTTAGTGGATAGGAAGAGGCAAAGTAGCAAAAACTAATGGATGGAGTTTTTAGGAAGCCTTTGCAAACCCTTGAAAACATCATAATAAATCTGATGGGGCAAGATATTCCTTAATGTAGAAAGGATTTCAAATGGGAGGCTGAACAAGACGACCTGTGAAAGGGATTCAGTTTGAGTTCCTTGTTGCTGTGAGAAAACTTACCCATATTTCAATTAGCAAGGCTTAAAATCATTTTTGGCTATCCTGCTGTATTTTGGTCTATAAAACCAGATTTTCGTTCAAACATGCCAACCTATGCTTCTCCTTTATCTCACCATTCTTAATGAAAAAGTATTTTTTCTATGTTCAAGCTATTATCTATCGACTTACAAAATAAACAATATAAATAACTTAACATAACACAGTAAGATTTGCAAAGTTTTTTTCCCCTTATAACAACCCTCTTGGATAGAATCAATATTGTTTCTATTTTACAGATTAAAGAAACTAAGATTGAGTGACTTACTCAATATCACATAATTACAAAGTGTCAGAGCTAAGATCCCACCTCAAGAATTCTGGCCTGTATGACCAGTGCTTTTCCATTGTATCAGGCTGCCTCTCTTCTCAATAGTTTACTCCCTACTCGATAATCTTCCAGGTCACCCACAGACAAACTCCTGAAGAGCATGAAGCATTTCCCCATTACTATGATTATCAAGACCAGTTTTTCAGCTTTAAAAAAAGACTTTTCCCTATATTATCCTGGACAGTCAATCTCTCTCTTATTCCTCAGATGTCTTAGACATTTCCTTTGCTATTTAAGTCTATGTTTATATTCATTTGAACATGATTAATAATTGAACATGTTTTACTGTAGACAGTATTTCACGTAAGCTATTCTCTGTATAAAATTTGGGATTATTATATTTACACATCCCATCTCAAGTCTTTTCTTATTTGTTATTAAGCATCTTAAAGCAAAACCATTTGTATAATATTGAACCTAGGGATGAAAAAGCATCCGCTCACCATGAATACTAGTTATATCAAGATGAGTTGTGATTTTTCATGATGAATCTCTTACTGTTATCAATGTGAGATTATTGTCAATATTTGTTATCAAGGCTATGTGACCCTTGGGAACTGAATCCATCCAAAGCTATGATTATTGGAATTTGCCACTTAAGATCTTATGGGACTGTAGTTGATAGTGTTCTGAGTCTGACTCCAGGTATGATCATCAACGAATGTTTTTATGCCAATGATCCATGATTCTAGCAACATTGTGGAGTTGACATCCATGAACTATAGATGGAGTTCGCATGAGAAAGGTTGGGTGACCAACTCAGCATGGGCCTCAGCCTGACTCAATTTCCCCACTATGACATTTCCTCTTGAATGGAAAATATCCCACCTGGCTGACTTTAAACTAACTCAATACAATTGGCTTTCTATATGACTGTGGCCTGGAATTGACATAAAGATAGGGGAAAATTGTCCCTTAATGTATAGTTATGTCTTCTTCTTCTTTTATGGCAAATTTCTATAATTATATCAGGTGCTCAGTAAAAATGCAACTAAGGTTAATGCTGAACTACATCTGAGTTATTATAGTGAGATGCAGATATAATATTTGAGCTATTTGGCCTAGAATTTTAGTCCTTTCAACTAAGTAACTAAGTATTTAGCCTTGTTATCTGCCTGTTATTACTTATATAGTCCTATTGAGTTAAAGTCCTTTGATTTCTCACAGTGGGATGGGGATGATTAGGCAAATGATGCGAAGACTTATGAAACCGGGATATAATTCTGTTATATAGTGAGGTTAATATTATAACTGTTTCAGTTCTGTGTTAAAAGAAGAGCAAGGGGCAGAGCCAAGATGGTAGAGTGAAAGCAGTGACTTGCTTGACCTCTCCCCCACACTCCTCCAAATACCCATAAAAAATGGCTCTAAACAAATTCTAATGCAGCAGAACCCACAAAAAGACAGAGTGCAACAAATTTCCAGCCCAAGACAACCTGCATGGTTGATCAGAAAGTTATATCGCACCAGGCAGGGAGAAGAGCATAGTTCAGCGTGGGCGCACAGGGCGCAGTGACCCTGGTACAGGCCTCAGAGGGCTGAATCGTGGGCAGCTGTGGCTGTTTCCAGACTTCTCAACCCATGAACACCAAAGACAACTTGTAAGGTCAGTGGGAAAAGTCTGTGACTGTGGTGAAAGAGGAACTAGGTCTCATCTGCAAGTCCCAAGCGTGAACTCTGGGGCAGTGGCTGCCTCTTGAGCTCCCAGCCCACAGACTGAGGGGTAATCAAGCGGCTGATCAGAAGGGGATTGCAGGGATCTCTTTGCCAGTGCTGAGGCAGGAATCTCTTGCTTTGCCCGTGCTTGGATCTGGAACACGGTTCCAATGTGGTAGAGCTTGTTGTGGCAGTGGAGAGGAAACACCCCGCCCCTTATCATAGCACCTTGGAAAAATTGAAAATTAAAAGTCCCTAAAAGTACCTCTGAAAACAGCTATACATACCCCCAAAGCTTGGGACAGTACATTCTCCACATGGGAAGCAGACTTTTACCTTAACAAAGAGTTTAAAACTCAAGTAATTGGCCAGGATCATGAGTAAGCAGAGCAAAAAGAGTCAGACTATATTATCTTACTTTGGTGACAAAGAAGATCAAAACATACAACTAGAAGAAAACAACAAACTCAAAGCTCCTACATTCAAAGCCTCCAAGAAAAATATGAATCAGTCCCAGGCCTTGGAAGACCTCAAAAGGGATTTTGAGAAGCAAGTAAGAGAAGTAGAGGAAAAACTGGGAAGAGAAATGACAATGATGCAAGAAAATCATGAAAAACAAGTCAACAGCTTGCTAAAGGAGACTGAAAAAATACTGAAGAAAATAACACCTTAAAAAATAGCTTAACCCAAATGGCAAAAGAGGTCCAAAAAGTCAATGAGGAGAAGAATGCCCTAAAAAGTAAAATTGGCCAAATGGAAAAGGAAGTCCAAAAGATTACTGAAGAAAATACTTCCTTAAAAATTAGAATGGAGCAATTGGAAGCTGGTGACTTTATGAGAAATCAAGATACTGTAAAACAAATTCAAAAGAATGAAAAATTAGAAAACAGTGTGAAATATCTCATTGGAAAAACAACTGACCTGGAAAATCGATCCAGGGGAGAGAATTTAAAAATTATTGGACTATCTGAAAGCCATGGTCAAAAAAGAGCCTAGACATCATCTTTCAAGAAATGATCAAGGAAAATTGCCCTGATATTTTAGAACCAGAAGACAAAATAGAAATTGAAAGAATCCACCGATCTCCTCCTGAAAGAGATCCCCAAAGGAAAACTCCTAGGAATATTGTAGCCAAATTCCAGAGTTCCCAGGTCAAGGAGAAAATATTACAAGCATCCAGAAAGAAACAATTCAAGTATTGTGGAAACACAATCAGGATAAAGCAGCTTCTACATTAACAGACCTTAGGGCATGGAATATAATATTCTGGAGGGCAAAGGAGATAGGATTGCAACCAAGAATCACCTACCCAGCAAAACTGAGTATAATCCTGCAGGGGAAAAAATGGTCATTCAGTAAAGTAGAGGACTTTCAAGCATTCTTGATGAAAAGACCAGAGCTGAATAGAAAATTTGACTTTCTAATACAAGACTCAAGTGGAACATGAAGAGGTAAACAGGAAAGAGAAATCATAAGTGACTTATTAAAGTTGAACTGTTTACATTCCTGCATGGAAAGATGATATTTGTAATTCATGAGACCTTTGTCAGTATTAGGGTAGTAGAAGGGAAAAAATTATATGTATGCATATATATATATAGATACAGATATAGATAGAGATAGATAGATAGATAGAGGACACAGGATGAGTTGAAGATGAAGGGGTCATATCTGGAGAATAAAATTAAGGGGTGAGAGAGGATTATACTAGGAGAAGGAGAAAGGGAGAGGTAGAACGGGGTAAATTATCTCACAAAAAAAAACAGAAAACAAAAGGCTCTTACAGTGGAGGGGAAATGGGGGAAGGTGAGAGGGAATGAGTGAATCTTATTCTTACAGGATTTGACTTAAGGAGGGAATAACATACACCCTCAATTGGGTATGGAAATCTGTCTTACCCTACAGGAAAATAGGGGGGTAAGGGGACAAGAGAGTAGGGGGATGATAGAGAGGAGGAGAAATTGGGAAAAGGGGTAATCAGAAGCAAATACTTCTGACAAGGAACAGAGTTGAAAGAAAGAAGAGAATAAATGGGGGGGCAGGATAGAATTAAGGGAAATAGAGTTAATTTTTCACATCATGTCTACTATGGAAGCATATTGCATAACTGCACATGTATAACCTATATTGAGTTGCTTGCCTTTTCAATGAGGGTTTTAAAAACACATGTTTAAAAAAAATGTTTTCACATGCAACTGGGAAATAAGAAATACAGGAAATGGGGTACAGAAATCTATCTTGCCCTACAGGAAAATAGAAGGGGAAGGGGATAAGAGAAGGGGGGAAGAAATAGAAGGGAAGGCAGATGGGGGGGAAGGGGTATTCTGAATGCATGCCACCTTGGGGGTATGGGCGAGATGGGGTGAAAATTTGGAACTCAAAATCTTGTGGAAGTAAATATTGAAAACTAAAAATAAATAAATGTATTAATAAAAAAGAATAGCAGCACAATTAGTTATCTTAAAAGAAGAATGGCTTGTGGTCTATCTTATAAATTTCTTAAAGGGATATTCACTTTTGTTAGGGGTTATTTATTTGAAAGTGGCTAGAAGGTTTTTTAAAATGTTTCATTGTAAACAACTTAGTTGATATATACTGTTTTGAAATTGATTGCTCAATGTGTTTATGAACATATATATATAAATATATATATAGTGTGTATACACACACACACACACACACACACACACATATATATATATATATATGTAAAATCCTGGAACCTTCTATTACAATTGCAGTTAATCTGACAAATTTTAAATGAATTCTTTTTTGTATTAGAGTCCATCTTCTTATAAAAAGTGTTCTGTTATTAATTCCTTAGCAGAATCTCATCCTCCTAAGAGGTGAATGAATAATTCCAAGCATAAAAATTGGGTTCTAATTTTCTGTTTGTATCTGAGTTTCATACACACATACACACACACACACACACACACACACACACACACACACACACACAC